>NC_081559.1:115305693-115414205 GCF_022355385.1 Mustela nigripes | reverse complement strand
CAATTCCGGACTTCAAGCTCTATTACAAAGCTGTCATCATCAAGACAGCATGGTACTGGCACAAAAACAGACACATAGATCAATGGAAAAGAATAGAGAGCCCAGAAATAGACCCTCAACTCTATGGTCAACTAATTTTCGACAAAGCAGGAAAGAATGTCCAATGGAAAAAAGACAGCCTCTTCAATAAATGGTTTTGGGACAATTGGACAACCCCATGCAGAAAAATGAAATTGGACCATTTCCTTACACCACACACGAAAATAGACTCAAAATGGATGAAGGACCTCAATGTGCGAAAGGAATCCATCAAAATCCTTGAGGAGAATACAGGCAACAACCTCTTCGACCTCAGCTGCAGCCACGTCTTCCTAGGAACATCGCCAAAGGCAAGGGAAGGAAGGGCAAATTGAACTATTGGGATTTCATCAAGATCAAAAGCTTTTGCACAGCAAAGGAAACAGTCAACAAAACCAAAAGACAGCTTACAGAATGGGAGAAGATATTCGCAAACAACATATCAGATGAAGGACTAGTGTCCAAAATTTATAAAGAACTTAGCAAACTCAACACCCAAAGAACAAATAATCCAATCAAGAAGTGGACAGAGGACATGAACAGACATTTCTGCAAAGAAGACATCCAGATGGCCAACAGACACATGAAAAAGTGCCCCATATCACTCGGCATCAGGGAAATACAAATCAAAACCACAATGAGATATCACCTCACACCAGTCAGAATGGCTAAAATCAACAAGTCAGGAAATGACAGATGCTGGCAAGGATGCGGAGAAAGGGGAACCCTCCTACACTGTTGGTGGGAATGCAAGCTGGTGCAACCACTCTGGAAAACAGCATGGAGTTTCCTCAAAATGTTGAAAATAGAACTGCCCTATGATCCAGCAATTGCATTACTGGGTATTTACCCTAAAGATACAAATGTAGTGACCCAAAGGGGCACGTGCACCCAAATGTTTATAGCAGCAATGTCCACAATAGCCAAACTATGGAAAGAACCTAGATGTCCATCAACAGATGAATGGATCAAGAAGATGTGGAATATATACACAATGAAATACTATGCAGCCATCAAAAGAAATGAAATCTTGCCATTTGCGACAACATGGATGGAACTAGAGCGTATCATGCTTAGCGAAATAAGTCAAGCAGAGAAAGACAACTATCATATGATCTCCCTGATATGAGGAAGTGGTGATGCCACATGGGGGCGTAAGTGGGTAGGAGAAGAATCAATGAAACAAGATGGAATTGGGAGGGAGACAAACCTTAAGTGACTCTTAATCTCACAAAACAAACTGAGGGTTGCTGGGGGGAGGGAGGTTGGGAGAAGGGGGACGGATTATGGACATTGGGGAGGGTATGTGCTTTGGTGAGTGCTGTGAAGTGTGTAAACCTGGTGATTCACAGACCTGTACCCCTGGGGATAAATAAACATGTTTATAAAAAATTAAAAAAATAGTAAAGCTTCCCCCTTAGCTATCCTTTAGAAGTGAAGTTACTGGGAAACAGAGGGAGCCCTTCGAAGAAAAATCTGGGAATCTGAAGAAGGCTTTTTAAACTAAGAGCCATCCACACACACAGAAACAGACACATAGACCAAAGGAACAGAGTAAAGAGCCCAGCTATGGACCCTCAAATATATGGTAAAATTATCTTCAACAAAGCCGGAAAAAATATCCAGTGGGGGAAAAAATAGTCTCATCAATAAACGGTGCTGGGAAAATTGGACAGCTATGTACAGAAGAATGACACTCAACCATTCTTTTACACCATACACAAAGATAAACTCAAAATGGATGAAAGACCTCAACATGAAACAGGAATCCATAAAAATCCTAGAGAAGAACATAGTAACTTCTTTAATATCAGTCACAGCAACTTCTTTCAACACGCATCTCCAAAGGCAAGGAAAACAAAAGCAAAAATGAACTTTTGGGACTTCATCAAGATCAAAAGCTTCTGCAAATCAAAGGAAACAGTCAACAAAACAAAGAGGCAACCCATGGAATGGGAGAAGATATTCCCAAATGACACTAAAGACAAGGGGCTGATATCCAAGATTACTAAAAAGAATTTCTCAAACTAGCATCCAAAAAAACAAATAATCAAGTCAAAAAAATGGGCAGAAGAAACGAACAGACACTTCTTCAATGAAGACATATAAATGGCTAGCAAACACATGAAATAATATTCATCATTAGCCATCAGTGAAATTCAAATCAAAACCACATTGATAAACCACCTTACACCAGTTAGAATGGCAAAGATTAACAATGAAATAAACAACAATTTTTGGAGAGGCTTTGGAGAAAGAGGACCCCTCTTACACTGTTGGTGAGAATGCAAGTTTATGCAGCCACTTTGTAAAACAGTGTGGAGATTCCTCAAAAAATTAAAAATAGAGCTACCCTATGACCTGGCAATTGCACTACTGGGTATTTACTCCAAAGATACAGATGTAGTGAAAAGAAGGGCCATCTGTACCCCAATATTCATAGCAGCAATGTACACAATAACCAAACTGTGGAAAGAACCAAGATGCCCTTCAATGGATGGATAAAGAAGATGATGAATGGATAAAGAAAATGTGATCCATATATACAATGGAATATTACTCAGCCATCAGAAAGGATGAATACCCAACTTTTGCATCAGTGTGGATGGGACTGGAGGAGATTACACTGATTGAAATAAGTCAAGCAGAGAAAGTCAATTATCATATGGTTTCACTTACTTGTGGAACATAAGTAATAACATGGAGGACATTAGGAGAAAGAAAGGAAAAGTGAAAGGGGAGAATCGGAGGGGGAGATGAACCATGAGAGACTGTGGACTCTGAAAAACAAACTGAGGGTTTTGGAAGGGATGGGATTGAGGGGATGGGTGCTCCTGATGATGGATATTAAGGAGAGCATGTATTGCATGGAGCACTGGGTATTATATGTGAATGGTGAATCATAGAACACTACATAAAAAACTAATGATGTATTGTATGGTGACTAACATAACACAATTAAAAAAAAAAAGAAAGAAAAAGAAAAAGCAACCCCCGATCGTGCAGAGAAGCACTCATTGTCTGTCCAGCACTGGGGATACCATCACAACACAGCCAAACCTTTTGTGTCTGCCCTGCTACTGAGCACAGAGACATGCTCTGCTTGGCTTGAATCTCAACACAATGTGTAATTACTGAATTTCAGAATGTTGGGGGTGAAAAGTGATGCAATCCAATTCATTCATCTTGGAGGCAGGGAAATTGAGGATGGCATTGTAGGAGGAGGGCTCCACTCATCTCCCTGGGTCTCCCTGGATGCTGTCCATAGCCCTTCCCCAGGGCAAAGTTCCCCTTTTTCCTTTTGCAAGGCACTTTCCTTCCAGGCCCTCACCTAAGCCTGGGGTCTGCCCTTCTGTCACTGGTTCTCCCTTTCTATTCAATCATCTCTCAGAGTTGAATTTTCTATCTCCATTGCTGTCAGAAATCTTCCTGTCATTCCTTCCGCCTCTAGATTAGTCCCTTTATTACAACAAGCAAAAGAATCTCCCTGAGATGGAAGAGTGAGACTGTCTAGGAATTAAAATGGACTCAATACAGGGATTCAAATTGTATTGAGTCCCACCCTACACACTTTCCAATAGTCACTGCTTTCTGCAAAACATGAACTAGTGGTCAGGTCTTGTCTAGAGGGAGTCAAAAAGCCCTGTGGACAGGAAGATTTGGGGCAACAGACATCTCTGGAAATGTGGTATCTTTAGCCAAATGTTGGTTTCATCATCTGCAAAACCCTGGCCAAAGTTTCTTGTCATGAAACATCTTGAAGGTCCCACATGACATATTCTTTCCAACAGTTTTCCAAAGTCACCCAAGAAATTCCAACTTCCTAGAAAACTCTTAACCTTCTGCTAAGTATTTAAGGTTATTATTAGCAGGTTGCAATGCCTAGCTATCTTCAAGCAATCACATACACACACACACACACACACACACACACACACACACATACACACTCATCTCAGACATACACAGATACACAAATACTTTCAACATTTCTGTGCAATATAAGAACCCCAAGTTAAAGCCACCCAACTGAATTTTTCTGGCCACAGCTTCAGCTGCTTTGTAGGAATTCCAGCATACAACCATATCACAAATAAATTAAGAGTCTCCAGGGGTACTGTATGCAGATTCCAATAAGCCAGTCAATACAATTAATGAATAGTGATGGAATTATCTGTTGGAATCACCTTGTTGCTGCTATTAGATTGTACCTAGGCCCATATATTCACTTGACATATTTATTCACCCCCATAACCTCTTTTCCTGCTGTCCTCCTTCACCACTCCCTTGCACAGTTCACAGTTCTTAGGGCTGGCCTTGCCTTTTTCCTGATTTCCACCCTGGCTCATATGACATCCACCCTCACAACTTCTTCCAGGTGACTCTACCCATTCTCCAAAGTCCATCTCAGGTAAACACTTTCCATAAAACTTTCTCCAGTTTCTTCCCAAACTTTATTTCTTTTTCTTATAAATCCCACATAGACTTTATATCTCCTCTATGGCATAAGCAAGCTCTGCCCTGTACTGTGCTACATATTTGTCTCTAGGGACTGTGAGCTACTTGAGGTCAGAGAACATGTATCACTCACTTCTGAATCCCAAGAAGCCTCTAACTTAACACTTTCACATATAAGAAAAAATCATTATATGTCATTGATTGATTAACTATTAATTGTTAATTGTCCTTCATCTCTGGACACTGAAAATTTGCAAGTTATGCTTTTGGGAAAACTCCAAATTAACCTTTTGGAAAATGCACTTTTCAAGGTTCTATGGTTGTCAGTTATATTTAAAGTTGCTGCCAATCACCAGAATTTCCAGCAAACTGTAAGATATATACTCTTACTCTCTCCATCCATATTTATTTATTAATGAATCCATAAAAATTCAAATAACAAAAATCTTAAACAAATATGGTACAAGGAATCCACAAACCAAAAGCCTGCACCCAAACAATCTTATTCACCAAAAATCTGGGCTTCCACTGAGGCTTTGTCTGTACTGGTTTCTAGGATGAGATAAATCCTTTTAAATTGCAACAAGTAATGTTAATATGAATTTTTTACTACAGCCAGGCTATCCTTTCTAGCACAATTACTAGCCCTTCTTCTAAAATATCATGTTGTTAACTACAGTAGGATCTTCACTAGTCTACTTTTTAAGACTTTATTTATTTGCTAGAGGGAGAGACAGCAAGAGAGGGAACACAAGCAGGCAGAGTGGGAGAGGGAGAAGTAGGCTTCCCACTGAGCAGAGAACCTGATGAGGGCTCCATCCCAGTACGCTGGGGTCATGACCAGAGCCAAAGGCAGACGCTTAATGACTGGGCCACCCAGGCACCACTTCACTAGTCTTTAAATAGACGTCCATTGAGCACACACTTGTTCTGGCCGTATAACAATAAGAAAGAGGAAAAAATCACTTAACCGTTGTAAAGCATATATCCAAACAGGTAAAAACACAGTAAACATGATACACAAATAGATTATGTAGTATGTTAGAAGGTGAAAAATTATAAGTATAAAATAACAGGACATATCTCATACCATATGCAAAACAGTCACTCACGAGAACATAGACCTAATTATAACAACTTATGCCATAAAACTGTTAAAAGAAAACATAGAAGAAAATCTTCATAATCTTGGATCAGGCAGTAATTTCTTAGGTATGACATCAAAAGCAAAACTGGTGAAAGAGAAAATAGGTAAACTGGACTTGATGAAAATCAACAAATTCAAAAGACACCACCAGGAAAGTGAAAAGACAACCCACAGACTGAGAAAAGAGATTTACAAAAATATATCTGATAAAGGATATGTATCTAGTATATGTGTGTGTGTATGCGTGTGTCTGCATGTGTATATATATGTATGGGATATATCCCATACATACGTTTTCCAAACATAACTGCTTTAGAGAGTGGTCAGTTTGAATCTTTGTGTGTGAGAATATATATTTTCACACAAAAACACAGTGAAAAAAGTGAAAAAAGGTTAGACAACCAGTTTAAAAATGGCAAAAGATTTAAACTGACCACTCTCTAAAACAGTTATGTTTGGAAAACAGTCTTGCAGTTCCTCAAAATGTCAAACATAGAATCACCATATGAGCCAGCAATTCCACTGCTTGTTATACACCAACAAGAATGGGAAACATATATCCACATAAAAAGTTGTACAGGAATGTTTAAAGTAGCAGTGGTCATAATAGCCAAAATGTAGAACCAACCTTAATGCTCATTAACTGATGAATGGACAAATAAAATTACAATGATCTATATAATATTATTCAGCTATAAAAAGGAATGAAGCATTGATACATGCTATGACATCAAAAACAGTATGTTTCATATAAGAAGCCAGTCATAGAAGACTACATATTATTTAATTCTATTAATAAAAAATGTCCAGAATGGGCAAATATAGAGAGATAGGAAATAGATCTACCAATCATTTAAGTAGTAATTGAGATGTCTCTTTCCCTGTGAAACCTTTCCTGACAGAAGCATGAAACCTGGTGGTGGCTTGTGGCATCATATTGCTGTTACCACCTAGTACATAAGTTCTATGAAGGCAAAAATAAAAATTAACTTTTTTGTTCTCTGTCATATCCCTAACAGCATATAATAAGGGTTCAACAAGTTATTGCCTGATTGAAGGAATAAATATATGTATGTGTCTGTCTCTTCCCTTTTCATCAATAAGCAGTGTTCTTTACATGAAAAAAAGGTTTCATCCTATTCATTTTTTTCCCCTAGTACCCATGGTGATATAATGCCTGGCACACAGTACATATCCAATAAATGTTAGATGAATTAATAAATGAATAGGAAGAAAAAGACTAAAAATTATTTTGACCCACTACAAGAAAATAAATTTGAATACCAATATCTTTGATAAACACAGATGCAAAAATCCTCAAAGAAATATTAAGAAATCAAATTCAACAGTTTATAATGTTGAAATATATATAAGAGGATCAAACACCATGATCAAATAGAATTTATTCCTGAGATACAAGGATGGTTGAATATACTTAAATCAATAAATGTGATAGGGGCGCCTGGGTGGCTCAGTGTGTTGGGCCTCTGCCTTCGGCTCAGGTCATGATCCCAGGGTCCTGGGATCGAGCCCCACATCGGGCTCTCTGCTCGGCAGAGAGCCTGCTTCCTCCTCTCTCTCCGCCTGCCTCTTTGCCTACTTGTGATCTCTCTCCCTCTGTCAAATGAATAAATAAAATCTTTAAAAAAAAAATTAAAAATAAATAAATGTGATATACCACATTAGCAAATTAGAGGATGAAAATCACATGATCATCTCAATAGAAGACAGAAAGCATTTGACAAAATTCAGCATCCTTTATAATAAAAATTCTCAACAAATAGGGTATAGAAGGAATGTACTTCAACATGATAAAGGCCATAATAACAAGCCCACAATGAACATGATACTTGATGGTAAAAAGCTGAAAGCTTTTCCTTTAAGATCAGAAAAAAGATAAGGTTGCCCACTCTCATCACCTTTTTTCAACATAGTACTGGAAGTTTCAGCAAAAGCAACTAAGCAAGAAAAAGAAATTAAAAGCATCCAAATGATTTAAAAAAAGGGAGTAAAATAAATTAACAGGTGAGATGATATTATTAATTAACAGGTGAGATGTTTGCAGGTGAGATGATATTATATAGAGAAAATCCTAAAATGTCACCAGAAAAAGAAAATTATGTAATAAACAAACCCAGTAAAGTTGCAGGTTACAAAACCAATGTTAAAATACCCATACTACCCAAAGCAATCTACACGTTCAATGCAATTCTGATCAAAATTCCAATGACATTTTTCACAGAAATAGAAAAACATCCAAAAATGGGTTTGGAACCACAAAAGATCCAAAGTAGTTGTAACACCCTTGAGAAAGAAGAACAAAGGTAGACGCATTGCACTCTATAGTAACTATAGTAATTAAAGTAGTGTAGTATAGTATTGGCATAAAAACAGAAATATAAATCAATGGAACAAAATAATAAACCCAGAAATAAATCCATGCATATATATTCAAGTAATTTATAAGGATCCAAGAATACACAATGGGGAAAAATAGTCTCTTTAATAAATTATACTGGGAAATCTGGACAGCCACATGCAAAAAAATGAGAATGGAACCCTATCTTACACCAATACAAAAATAGACTCAAAATTGATTAAACACTAGAACATAAGAGCTAAAACCTTAAAACTTCTAAAGAACACATAGTGGGTAAGCTCCTTGAAATCAGTCTTGGGGATGATTTACTGGATTTGACGCCAAAAACAAAGGCAGCAAAAGCAAAAAAAAATGAGAGAGGATACATCAAACTAAAAAATTTCCACATTACAAAGGAAACAATCAACAAAATAAAAATATAACACATGAAAAAAAAGAAAATATGTGCAAATCATATATTTTATAAGGAATTAATACTCAAAATATGTAGAGTGCTTTCTTACTCGATAGCAAAGATAACAGCTTTATTACAGATGTACAAATGACCCGAATAGACATTTTTCTGAAAGACATATACAGTTGCCAACAGGTACATGAGAAGGTGCTCAACATCACTAATAATCAAGGGCATAAAAATCAAAAGCAAAATGAGATGATTATGCTATATTATGATGTTTATTAACAAAAAGATTCAAAATAACAAATGCAAATAAGGATAAAAGAAAATAGAATCCTTGTATATTGTAGCTGGAAATGTAAACTGGTTTGACCACTATGGAAAGTATGAAGTTTCCTCAAGAAATTAAAAATAAAACTATTATATGATCCAGCAGTACCATTTCTAAGTCTATATCCAAAGGAAATGAGACCATTATATTGAAGGGATAGCTTTATTCCAATGTTCATTGCAGCATTATTCACAATGGCCGAGCAATGGAAATGACATAAATGTCATCAGTGGATGAATAAATTATATATATATATATATATAAAATATTATTTATTTATGTATTTACTATATTATATTATATATTATTTTTATATTTTAAACAGTATTATTATTTATTTATATTTAAATATTTATATATAAATTTTATATATATATATAAAATTTAGCCCTAGAAAACAAAAAGAATCCTGATACTTAAGACAAGGAGGGTGTCATGCTAAGGGAAATAAGCCAGACAAAGAAAGACAAATACTGCATGGTAGCACTTATATGTGGAATCTAAAAATAATAATGTTAAATTTTTTCAAGTTAAATTCATAGAAACAGTAGGTTGGTGATAGCTAGGGATGGGGGGGACAGTTTGGTAAAAAGATACAAACTTTCAGTAATAAGACAAAGTTCTGAGGATCTAATGTGTAACATGGTGACTACAGTGGGTAACACTGTATTGCATAACTGAAATTTGTGAAGAAATTAGAACTTAAATGTTCTCATGCAAGAAAAGTAAATGTGTGAGGTATGGTGAGGTGATGGAAGTGTTAACTTGATGGGGGAGGGATTCTTTCATAATGTATATGTATACATACCCTCATGTTGTGCACTTAAATAACTTACAGCTTGTCCATTATACCTCAGAAAAGATGACAGAGAAGAGCAATATGGCAGGGGAGTAGGAGAGCTAAATTTTCTCTGGTCCCAGGAATTCAACTAGATAATTATCAAACCATTCTGAATACCAACAAACTCAATAGGAGATCAAAGAAAAGGAGAGCAGAAATTCTATGAACAGAAAAGCAACTACATTCTGGAAGGTCTCCTATGATTTGTTTAGTGCATATTTTTCTGGGGTCATTATTAACCTTTGAGCATTTGTTCTTTCATTCATTTATTACTCTCTGGACAAAATGACAAAAAGGGAAAAAAGGGACCTAATCAATACAAACATTAGGAAGATGTCAGAACTAGATTTAGGAATGACAATTATAAAGATACTAGCTAGGCTTGAAAAAAGCATAGAAGATACTAGAGAATCCCTTTCTGGAGAAATAAAAAACTAAAATATAACCAAGTCAAAATGAAAAAGGCTATTAATGAGGTGTAATCAAAAATGGAAGCTCTAACTGCTAGGATAAATGAGGAAGAGAAGAGAATTAGTGGTATGGAAAACCAAATGACAGAATAAAGAAGGTGAGAAAAAGAGAGATAAACAACTACTGGATTGAAAGGGGAGAATTTGAGGGATAAGTGATATCATAAGATGAAACAATATTAGAATAATTAGAATACCAGAGGCAGAAAAAAAGGGGGGTAGGTATATTAGAGAAAATTATAGGGGAGAACTTCCCTAATTTGGGGAAGGATACAGGCATCAAAATCCAGGAGGCACAGGGGACTCCATTCAAAATCAATAAAAATAGGTCAACACCCCATCATCTGATAATAAAATTTACAAGTCTCAGAGATAAAGAGAAAATCCTGAAAGCAGCTCAGGACAAGAAGTCTGTAACATACTGTAAAGACCTATTTAGCCAGAGTGACTCCATTTTGGGTAAATAGTCATTTTGTTGTTTGTGCAGTAAACTTAAATTGACTCTCCCCACCCCCCAGGGAAAGTTACTTAGAAACAAGTCTAGGAAACCAGTAAAATGTAGTCAGCTAGTTCCTGATAATAGCCCAGAATACAAGGACAAGTCAGGACAAATGGAGACATCTAATCAGTATGAAGTACTGTTTGTAACAGTGAGAAGGTCTTGCCAAACCTAAATGACTCCATCTTGGAAAAAACGACAGTCCTATTATTCACACTGAATATGTTAACTGACTAAGCCTTCCCAGAAAGCACTGTTTGTAATTGTCCTAGTATGGAGTAATCTTGAATAACACATCACCAGACTGGATGAAACTAGCCAATCAACAAGAGACACACAAACCTGGTGGGTTGAGATACCAAGATACGGGCTGCAGTTTCACCCAATAAAAGGTAGCCTGTAAGATTGGGAGGGGTCGCTGTCTTTGGAGAAGGCCCTGACTGGTCAGTCAATCAATTCTTGAGTCTGTAAGCTGGGGGTGGTCACTCTCTTTGGAGACGGCCCTGGCTGGTCTGTCTGATTTCTAATGCTTGGCATAGAATAGAGCTTTGCATAACTTTAACTTTGTTTCAGTCTTGTTCCCCTGGCTGATCAGTCTGATTTCTAACACTTGGCATAAAATAAAGCTTTAAATAACTTCCACTTTGTCTCAGTCTCATTTCGTTTAATAATGGACCTAACAATACAAAGGTGGAAACATTAGATTAGCAGCACAGACACCTGGAAGGCCAGAAAGGACTGGCATGATATATTCAGAGCATTAAATGGGGAAAAATATCCAACTAGACTGTCATTGAGAATAGAAGGAGAGATAAAAAGCTTTGAGAAGAGTCAAGATGGCAGAGGAATAGCAGGCTGAGATGACATCAGGTAGCAGGAGATCAGCTAGTTTATCAAACCATTCTGAACACCTAAAAATCCAACAGGGGATCAAAGAGAAGAAGAGCAGCAATTCTAGAAACAGAAAATTGACCACCTTCTGAAAGATAGGACCTGCGGAGAAATAAATCCAAAGCAATGAGAAGATAGACCGCGGGGGGAGGGGCTGGTTCCCGGCAAAGCAATGGAGCACAAAATCTGAACTGAGGGACTGTTGGGGTTCCCTCGGAGGGGTGGAGGCGACCGGACCAGCCAGAGGCCCCTTCCCGGGGCTGAGCGGGATGGCGAGTGTCGCGAACCCGGACGCACCAACGGACACCAGGCTCGGCGGATCTGTCGAAGCAGGATCTCACTTTATTGAGCGGGGTTGCAGCTTATATTGGGTAGGGGATGGGAAATGAGGTCAGCGGGGAGAGAGCCTATGGGGTTTGGTTACGTAGTCAGTAACTGGGTAGGGTGTGTTGGGCGAGAGGAGAAAATATCAGAGATATGCGGAACCGAAACCGCCACGTTGGCGCCAATACTGCCACGGTGGCGCCTTTTCTAGCCAGAAGAGAAGGCAGGCCAGCACCATCTTTGCTGTGCCCAACATTTCCCCCTTTTGTTTTTGTAAGCATGACTTCTGTCTTAGGTTGCCAGTGGTGAGGTAACAGACTTACCTGTCATTGAGGGTCATACAGCAAAGGTATGTCCTCTGTCTTAGGTTGTTCTGTCCCTCCCATTGGTCTTACCTGTCATTGAATATCATGCAGCTACAAGGGGAACTTTCCTCTAAGGCCTGTCTTAGGTTGCCCTGGTCTTCATGGGGTCTTACCCGTCATTGGCCAATAAAGGTCGTTGGCGCTATTAGTAGGTGTCTTCATCATGGGCGGCCAATCTCTGATAATGTACTTGGACATTCATTAATTGAATGGCTTCCATCCTCTTTTGCACGAATTGGGCCAACTTGTTTATAATGCAGGGGCCAAAGGAAACTAGGAGGAGTAGGGTTAAGATGGGTCCCAGGAAGGGGAGGACGAAGGGGAGTAGACCATTAAAGCCTGTCCAAAAACACTGCCTTTTTAAGCTCCTTAAGGTCCCCAGGCTCCCATGAGTACCATGGAGCTGGACAGTTACCCCCTGGGTTAACATTAAAGGGGTTAGTGGAGGGGGGTCGCATGGGGGGGCTCTTACTTCGAGGTTTGGGTTGGAGATCTGGGGACCAAGGGGCTTCACCAAAAGGGTTTAGAGGGGGATAGAGTTTTTTGGGTCTAGCGGAGGGGCCGTCAGGAATGTTTGAGGCGGGAGTGGGAGACTTCTCTTGTGGCTTGTCTGATATAGTCAGAGTGGGCGTCCCAGAAGGGAGTTTGGTTGCCTCGGATTGGGAAGGGGGAGGGGTGCAAAATTTCGGGGGGCAAGGTGACTCCTTAAGCCCCTTTGGGGGTCTGGGTGGAAAGCAACTCTTTAGTGACCCAAAGGAGGTATCTCCCCCCTGTTTACGTGGGCTTTATGGATTAGCTGTTCAATACGATCCCACGTGTCCCAATCGAAAAGGTTACCTTCCGGAAGCCAAGGAGCCACCTTAACAAAGGCCTCCCATGTCTTAAGGGCTTGGGAATCGGTGAGGGAAAGACCGCGGCTTCTCAGAAGGAAACGCAGGGATTCGAGGGCAGGGTCACTTTTGGAAGATGAGTGCCCCATAATTTATGGGGGTACACTCACCCGAAGACCGATTGGCCCATCAGCGAGAAGAACGAGGAGAGGGTCCTCACACGGGGCACCAGTTGTTGGGGTTCCCTCGGAGGGGTGGAGGCGACCGGACCAGCCGGAGGCCCCTTCCCGGGGCTGAGCAGGATGGCGAGTGTCGCGAACCCGGACGCACCAATGGACGACACCAGGCTCGGGGGATCTGTCGAAGCAGGATCTCACTTTATTGAGCAGGGTTGCAGCTTATATTGGGTAGGGGATGGGAAATGAGGTCAGCGGGGAGAGAGCCTATGGGGTTTGGTTACGTAGTCAGTAACTGGGTAGGGTGTGTTGGGCGAGAGGAGGAAATATCAGAGATATGCGGAACCGAAACCGCCACATTGGCGCCAATACTGCCACGGTGGCGCCTTTTCTAGCCGGAAGAGAAGGCAGGCCAGCACCATCTTTGCTGTGCCCAACAAGGGACATCGCTTCAGAGGCTAAGCAACAGTGGAGCCCTCATGGGGACAGCGTGGTCTCGGGTCCTGCAGGGTCACAGAAGGATCAGAGATGTCTGAGTACCACAGAGCTCACAGGTTTTAGAGCAAGGAAGCCAGTGAAAGAGATGGAACTGAGGGGTGAGCTCTCAGCTCAAGGTTACCTTAAACTGTGATCCATGCCACAATCAGACCACTGCTCTTGGAGCAGGGACCCCAAAAGTGGCAGATCTGGGGAGACCTCCCTGGAAGAGCAGCAGGGATCTGTTGTGTTTGGAGACTCCAGGTGGCACTGTGTGCCAGAGACAGAGATGCTCAGTTACAGGCCGGGTGAGCTCAGCACACAGCCAGAGGCCAGGGAGATGGGAGTGATTAAGCACTTTTCTCTGAAGGCGCACCAAGGAGTTGGGTCCCGAGCTCTCTGCTCCTCTGGACTGGAGATTGGGAGGCCATTATTTTCATTCCCATACTCCAGAACACTATGGAAAGTGGTCAGGGAACAAAAGCTCCTGAGAGCAAACCAGAGCAGATTACTTAGCCCAGCACCTGGCAAGGGCAATGCAATTCCACCTCAGGCAAAGACACTTGAGAATAACTACAACAGGCCTCTCCCCCAGAAGATCAGCAAGAACATCCAGCCAAGTCCAAGCTCACTTATCAAGGAGAAGGGCAGAGTTCCAGAGGAAGAGAAAGCAAAGTATGGAATTCATGGCTTTCTCCCCTTGATTCCTTAGTTTTGCAAAGTTAATTAATTCTTGTTAATTTTATTTTTTTCCTATTCTATTTTTTAACTCTTATTCTTTCCTCTATTAACTTTTTAAACTAGTTTATCTTAACAATACCTTTCATTAAAAGGCAAATCTTTTTGAACCTTCATTATTATACTCATATTTTATCCTTCATTGTATCTATTTTTTGTATACACATAGGGTTTTTTCATCTAAAAAATTTTGAAATACAACTTCTTCTAATAGATCAAAATATACCCTTAATCTAGCACAGGGATTTGTTCTAGTCTCCAGCCTGAGCAAATTCTCTCTACTTTCTTTTTCTTTCTTTTCTCAATGAACGTATCTTATCAACTCCTTTTTTAGAATTTTTTAAAAATGTTTATCTTTACAGTCATATTACATTCCTTCATTATGTTTATCCTTATTGTGTGTGTGTGTCTGTGTGTGTCTGTGTCTGTGTGTGTATACACACGTTTTTCTTTCTTTAAAATTTTGGGAGGTAGTTTCTTTTAAGAGACCAAAGTACTCTCAAAATTAAGTGTGTGGTTCATTCTATTCATCAGTCTAACATCTATATTTTCCTTTATCTCTTTAAAAAATTATTTTGAAATTCTTTTAATCCTGTTTCTTCCCCCCATGATTTGTGATCTCTTCTGATTTGGTTAATACACATTTTTCTGGAGTATTTGCCACCCTTTTAGTATTTTATTCTCTCATTCATATATTCTTAACTGGATAGAATGACAAGGTGGAAAAACTCACCACCAAAAAAAAAAAAAAAAAAAGGCTGTATCAAAGTCTAGGGACCTAATCAATACAGACATTGGTAATATGTCAGATCTAGAGTTCAGAATGATGATTCTCAAGGTGCTAACTGGGCTTGAAAAAGGAAGATATTAGAGAAACCCTATCTGGAGAAATAAAAGCCCTTTCTGGAGAAATAAAAGAACTAAAATCTAACAAAGGTGAAATTTAAAAAGCTATCAATGAGGTACAATAAAAAATGGAGGCTCTTACTGCTAGGATAAATGAGGCAGAAGAGAGAATTAGTGATATGGAAGATCAAATGATGGAGAATAAAGAAGCTGAGCAAAAGAGAGACAAGCAACTGCTGAACCACAATGTGAGAATTCGAGAGATAAGTGATACCATTAGATGAAACCATATTAGAATAATTGGGATTCCAGAAGAAGAAGAAAGAAAGAGAGGGACAGAAGGTATATTGGAGAGAATTACTGTAGAGAATTTGCCTCATATGGCAAACGGAACAAGCATCAAAATACAGGAGGCACAGAGAACCACCATCAAAATGTATAAGAATAGATCCACAGCTGTCAACTAATAGTAAAACTTAGAAGTCTTAGTGTCAAAGAGAAAATCCTGAAAGCAGCCTGGGACAAGAAGTCTGTAACAGGGGCGCCTGGGTGGCTCAGTGGGTTAAAGCCTCTGCCTTCAGCGCAAGTCATGATCCCAGGGTCCTGGGATTGAACCCCCACATCAGGCTCTCTGCTCTGCAGGGAACCTGCCTCCTCCTCTCTCTCTACCTGCCTCTTTGCCTACTTGTGATATCTGTCAAATAAATAAATAAATAATCTTAAAAAAAAGAAGAAGAAAAAAAAAATCTGTAACATACAATGGTAAAAATATTAGAATGGCAGAAGACTTATCCACAGAGACCTGGCAGGCCAGAAAGAGCTGGCATGATATATTCAGAGCACTAAATGAGAAAAACATGCAGCCAAGAATACTATATCCAGCTAGGCTATCATTGAAAATAGAAGGAGAGATAAAAAGCTTCCAAGACAAACAAAAACTAAAAAAACAAATTGTAAACACCAAACCAGCTCTACAGGAAATATTGAAAGGGGTCCTCTAAGCAAAGAGAGAGCCTAAAAGTAGTAGACCAGAAAGGTACAGAGACAATACACACTAACAGTCACCTTAAAGTCAATACAATGACACCAAATTCATATCTCTCAATAGTTACCCTGAATGTAAATGGGCTAAATGTCCCAATCAAAAGACGCAGGGTATCAGAATGGATTTTTAAAAAAATCAGTATGCTGTCTACAAGAAACTCATTTTAGAGCCAAAGATACCTCCAGATTTAAAGTGAGGGGGTGGAAAACAATTTACCTTGCTAATAGACATCAAAAGAAAGCTGGGGTGGCAATCCTTATATCAGATCAATTAGATTTTAAGACAAAGACTACAATAAAAGATAAGAAAGGACACTATATCACACTCAAAGGGTCTGTGCCACACGAAGCTCTAACAATTTTAAATATCTATGCACCTAACATGGGAGCAGACAGCTACATAAACCAATTAGTAACAAAATCAAAGAAACACATTGACAATAATACAGTAAAAATAGGGGACTTTAACACCCCCCTTACTGAAATGGACAGATCATCCAAGCAAAAGATCAACGAGGAAATAAAGGCCTTAAATGACACACTGAACCAGATGGACATCACAGATATATTCAGAACATTCTATCCCAAAGCAACAGAATACACATTCTTCTCCAGTGCACATGGAACATTCTCCAGAATAGATCACATCCTGGGTCATAAAGTAAGTCTCAACCAGTATCAAAAGATTGGAATTATTCCCTGCATATTTTCAGACCACAATGCTCTGAAGCTAGAACTCAATCACAAGAGGAAATTTGGAAAGAACCCAAATATGTGGAGACTAAACAGCATCCTTCTAAAGAATGAATGGGTCAACCAAGAAATTAAAGAAGAATTGAAAAAATTCATGGAAACAAACGAAAATGAAAACACAATTGTTCAAAATCTGTGGGACACAGCAAAGGCAGTCCTGAGAAGAAAATATATAGCAATACAAGCCTTTCTTAAGAAATAAGAAAGGTCTCAAGTACACAACCTAACCCTACACCTAACGGAGCAGGAGAAGGAACAGTAAAGAAAGCCTAAACCCAGCAGGAGAAGAGAAATAAAGATCAGAGCAGAAATCAATGAAATGGAAACAAACAAACAAACAAAAAAAAAAAAAACAATAGAACAAGTCAATGAACCTAGGAGCTGGTTGTTTGAAAGAATTAACAAGATTGATAAACCCCTGGCCACACTTATCAAAAAGAAAAGAGAAAGTAAATAAATATATAGTAGAAAGTAAATAAAAGTAAGTAAATAAATAAAATTATGAATGAAAGAGGAGACATCACAACCAACACCAAAGAAATACAAAGAATTATAAGAACATATTATAAGCAACTCTATGCCAACAAATTTGACAATCTGGAAGAAATGGATGCATTCTTAGAGGCATATAAACTACCACAACTGAACCAGGAAGAAAGAGAAAACCTGAACAGACCCATAACCAGTAAGGAGAGTGAAGCAGTCATCAAAATTCTTCCAACAAACAAGAGCCCAGTGTCAGATGGTTTCCCAGGGAAATTCTACCAAGCATTTAAAGAATTAATTCCTATTCTGAAACTGTTCCAAAAAATAGAAATGGAAGGAAAACTTCCAAACTCATTTTATGAGGGAGGCCAGCATTACCTTGATCCCAAACCCAAATACCCCATCAAAAAAGAGAATTACAGACCAATATCCTTGATGAACACAGATGCTAACATTCTCACCAAAATACTAGCCAATAGGATCCAACAGTACATTAAAAGGATTATTCACCACAACCAAGTGGGATTTATTCCTGGGCTGCAGGTTGGTTCTACATCTGCAAATCAATCAATGTTATACAATACATTAATAAAAGAAAGAATAAGAACCATATGATACTGTCAATAGTTGCTGAAATAGCATTTGACAAAGTACAGCATCGTTTCTTGATCAAAGTGCAGGGATAGAAAGTACATACCTCAATAACATTAAAGCCATCTATGAAAACCCACTGTGAATATCATTCTCAATGCAGAAAAATTGAGAACTTTTCCCCTAAGGTCAGGGACACAGCAGGGATGTCCATTATCACCACTGCTATTCAACATAGTACTAGAAGTCCTAGCCTCAGCAATCAGACAACAAAAAGAAATTAAAGGCATCCAAATCTACAAAGAAGCCAAACTCTCACTCTTTTCAGATGATAACGACACTATATGCCCCAAAAGACTTCATTCCAAATCTGCTAGAACTCGTACAGGAATTCAGTAAATTGTCAGGATATAAAATCAATGCACAGAAATCAGTTGCATTTTTTTACACCAACAACAAGACAGAAGAAAGAGAAATTAAGGAGTCAATTCCATTTACAACTGCACCCAAAACCATAACATATTTAGGAATAAACCTAATCAGAGAGGCAAAGAATCTATGTTCAGAAAACTATAAAGCACTCATGAAAGAAATTGAGGAAGACACAAAAAAATGGAAAAACGTTCCATGCTAATGGATTGAAAGACAAATATTGTGAAAATGTTTATGCTACCTAAAGCAACCTACACATTTAATGCAATCTCTATCAAAATACCATCCATTTTTTCAAAGAAATGGAACAAATAATCCTAAAATTTATATGGAACCAGAAAAGACCTTGAATAGCCAGAGGAATGTTGAAAAAGAAAGCCAAAGTTGGTGGCATCACAACTCCAGACTTCAAGCTCTATTACATAGCTGTCATCATCAAGACAGTATGGTACTGGCACAAAAACAGACACATAGATCAATGGAAAAGAATAGAGAGCCCAGAAATAGACCCTCAATCCTACGGTCAACTAATCTTTGACAAAGCAGGAAAGAATATCCAATGGAAAAAAACAACAAATGGTGTTGGGAAAGTTGGACAGCCACATGCAGAAAAAATGAAACTGGACTATTTTCTGACACCACACATGAAAACAGACTCAAAATGGACGAAGGGCCTCAAAGTGAGAAAGGAATCCATCAAAATCCTTGAGGAGAACACAGGCAGCAACCTCTTTGACCTCAGCCACAGCAACTTCTTCCTAAATCATCGCCAAAGGCAAGGGAAGCAAGGGCAAAAATGAACTATTGGGACTTCATCAAGTTCAAAAGCTTTTGCACAGCAAAGGAAACAGTCAACAAAACCAAAAGACAATTGACAGAATGGAAAAAGATATTTGCAAACGACATATCAGATAAAGGGCTCGTATCCAAAATCTATAAAGAACTTAGCAAACTCCACACCCAAAGAACAAATAATCCAGTCAAGAAATGGGCAGAGGACATGAACAGACATTTCTGCAAAGAAGACATCCAGATGGCCAACAGACACATGAAAATTTGTTCTGCATCACTTGGCATCAGGGAAATACAAATCAAAAGCACAATGAGATACCACCTCACACCAGTCAGAATGGCTAAAATTAACACGTCAGTAAACGACAGATGCTGGCGAAGATGCAGAGAAAGGGGAATCCCCCTACATGTTGGTGGGAATGCAAGCTGGTGCAGCCATTCAGGAAAACAGCATGGAAGTTCTCCTATGACCTAGCAATTGCACTATAGGGTATTTATATATATTTATATGTATCTGTTTATAGATGAGTTTCTCCAGGACCTAATTATGTCTAACTGTTTTTCTAATCATTCTAATCAAATGAAAAAAGTGTTCTTTTATTCTATAGACCCACCAGAATAGAATAGTTAGTCTGGGTCAAAGGTGGAAAAACCTTTGAAATAATATACTTCTCTCAAAACATCATAAATAAATAAATAACATCACAAACACATATGTCATCTAAAATCTTGGAAAAGGGAAAAATACCTAAAGTTTTCTGAAATACATTTATGTTTTGTAGTTCTATTTTTAATTACAGATCACACAAATCTGAACAATACCATGTGAGGTAGGTAGACTAATAGCACCTAACAATGTCCACATCCTAATTTTCAGAACCCAGGAATACATTATGTTATGTAGCAATGGGGAATAGAGGTAACAGATGGAATTGAATCAAGTTTCCTAGTCAGCCAACCTTAAAATAGGGAGATAATCTCAGATTATGTGAGTGGTCCCAACATAATCACAAAAGCCTTTAAATGTGAAAGATGGAGGCTGGAGAACAAATGCAAGAATGAGACACTGTGAGGAGGACTCATTCTGTTGCTGGCTTAGAATATGGAGGATGAGGGCCATGAGCCAATGAGTGCAGACATCTTTAAGGGCTGGAGAAAACAAGGCTCTCCCCTGGATCCTTCAGAAAAGAGTGCAGTGCTGCTGACAAATTGATTTTAGCCTAGTAAAACCATCATTGGACTTCTGATACACAAAAATACAAGATAAATTTCTGTTGTTTTAAACCACTAAGTTTGTGGCAATTTGTCAGAACAATGGTGGGAAAACTAGTATGCCATGATAACTGAATCTATAAAGTAAAACTTATTTTGAGAAATATTAAAAAATACTAATTTTTCAAACTCTCTCTTAGTTTTCCAGAATATTAATGAAATCATTTTCCATAGTATGAATTGCAAAAATATTGTTGTTGTTTTTCTTGATTTCCCCATACCCTCCTCCCCCTCTCCTGCTTTAGTTTCCATGTTATTGTGAGTTGTAATTTAAGGTTAGGTTGAAAGACCACAAAACAGAAAGCTGTTATAAGAAGTTCTCTCAAATTTCCTGGACTTTGGGAAGCAGAACATGTGACTGCTTTATGGTTTGACCTAGTTAATTCTCCCTCATTGGCAGCCTCTGAATTCTTTATTATGAACATACAAGGTAATAACCACTTTATATTTTTTCATTGTTAATACATTATGAGTCAAAGCAAAAGACAAATTCTTATGCATTAAAATTTCTCTTACAATGAAAAAAAATTTTCAAGCCCATTTTTTTAAGATTTTATTTATTTATTTGACAGATAGAGATCACAAGTAGGCAGAGAGGCAGGCAGAGAGAGAGGGGGAAGCAGGCTCCCCACTGAGCAGAGAGCCCAATGCAGGACTCGATCCCAGGATGCTGGGATCATGACCTGAGCCGAAGGCAGAGGCCAAACCACTGAGCCACCCAGGCACCCCAAGCCCATTTTTTTTAAATCATTTTCTTCATCCTGTGTCTTGCAGTGATTTTTGGAGGAGGGGTTGTTTTGGGTTTTTTGTCTTTCAATTTTGGTTAGGTTAAGAACTCGACCTTAAGCAAATCAAATGCAGTCAAATGCTCTACCCTTAAGCAAATCAAATAAATCAAGAAAATAAATCAAGGTTAAAGAGAGCCCATTAGACATATGTCACCAAAAACAATTGGCAAATGTAGTGTTTTTCTATCTTTTTCTTCCTAGCATTAATTGTGCTTTTAACTAGTCTTCTAACCCTGGTTATATCTTTGAAAAATATCTCAGGTCTCAAATGTCAGGGCAAAGAGCCAAATTATCATCTCTGGTTAAAACCTTTACTTAAAAAAATATATATAGTCTTGGACAAGGTATACCTGAAGCTATGACTTCGCCAACCATTGACTGTGCAACTTGTACATGTCACCCCTGTCCATGTACGTGTAAGGCAGTTAACACACAGACTGAACATTGTCAGTGCTTAAAGAAAGTGAGTCATCCGTAGCAACATGGTAACAATAATTCTTCTAAAGGCATTCTTAGTAAATGCTCTGCATGTGAGGAAGATATAGATGTGTTTCAGTAACAGCATCTGCCTTTCCTCTGAGTTTCTGGCCTTCTAAGGAACCCAGCTTCAGCAATATCAAAGGCCACTAACATTCATGCCCCCAGAATTGTGGGCCAGGTACAAATACTGAGTCCTCAGTTATTAAGCCACATGGGCAAAGCCCTCTGTAGTCACACCAGCCCCTGGAGTATAGTGACCTTGGGGCCTGGTCTTCCCACTCATACTGCTCAGCCATTGTATTTCCTGCAGGACATGAGAGTACTCTAACATTCTTGGTAAGTGCTGCTAGGTTTCTGAGGTCTCTTATCCCACCAGAACACGACCACAAAATCTTCACAGCTCTACAGAGTCTGGCTCTTTTACATTTGATGAGAACCTCTCAGCTACTTCTCCTTCTGGTGTCTCTGAGGAGATGCCACATGCTTGGCACCAAAATCCTGGTGCTAGGTTTAAGAAAAGATGAAGAGCAGCCCTACAGAGCTACTCACAGGATACTGACTTACTCTCACATATCCAAATTCCAGGCAAGATGAATGTGGCAGGTGCTACAGTTAAGCCAGAGATATTGAAAAAGAGTTTAAGTAATGGAAGAACACAGCAGTAGCATTAAAACTCAAAAGGATGATATTTCTTGCCCTCTGCATATGATGCTTTCAAAGAATAAATATACTAGCCTAACCTAAAGGATGTATAATATGATAAAAATAAAAATACCAGAAAATTATAATTGCATATAATTATATGTTTGGGGTACTATCCTGAGAGACTTATAGACATTTTATTTTTCATAAAAACCCAATGAGGCAGGTATTATTTTTAATTTTACAGTTGAGAAAGCTGAGGCTGAGAGAATGGGGTAATTTGCCCAAGAACACTCAGCTACGAAGTCACAGAGTTAAAATTCAGATCTAGGATGACAGTAGGGTCCATGGCCTTACTCTGGCAGAATGTGATATGATGGCCTCTTCCCTGGAATTTTCATATAAGTGAATAAGACTAAACACTTCACTAGTGAAAAATTACATCAGTAATCATGAGGAAGGAAAGATGGGATTGTCGGCTCAAACCTACCCGATTCCCATAGACCATTCATGAATGTAGACACATCCATCACCCAACTAAATCCAAATGTGGCTATTTACTCTTTGGTGCTAACCACAGTTTTGCACTGGAAATTTTCTGATACAGATTGAAAGAAATGCAACCCCAGAATGAGAAGAGAGAGGAGTCTGTCCCTGTGATTTGCCTGAGTGTCAGAGGGTCAAGTTCAGAGTTCCAGAAGAAAAACACAGGCCCAAGGGTAATAAGAATTTAGGCTGGCCATGCTGGATGGAACCAGGGAGATGTGGACCACGACCTAAAGTACTGTGAATCTGAAATTAGAGCAATGCACTCTAACCCACAGGTCAAAGGTCAAAGTCAAACTTCACTTAGCTGTACAAAGCCAAAATTTTGTTTTTTAAAATATATACTTAGTTTGCTAATTTTTTAGTCAACCAGTATTAAATCCAAATACGTTCAAAACATACTAAAACTTTGATAAAACTTGTGAAACTACCTCTTCATATAGACAGCAAGTAGCAATGAATGAGCATGACCTTTGTTGTTGAACAGATCTAGTTTGAGTCCCAAAGCTGCTACTTGCCAGTTTTGTGACACCCAAGTTACTTACTTCACTCAGCCTGCCCTTGTACTAACAAGAAGATTGACAGTACCTGCCTGTAAAAGTGAGACTGAAAGAGATGACACATATGGATACGTCCAGACCACAGTGCTCAGACATATGTGCTCCTTTTCCCCTACTCACCCAATCTGGAATCAGATTGACCATGTGTCTGGCTCAAATCCATGTCAAAACAAAAGCAGCCTCCCAGCATGAAACCCTGAGACTCAAATTCTGCACAAGCTGCTCCAACCTGGTGCCACGGAATCCCACTCCGACATACTTACATGTGGTAAGTTCTTGTGGTTCCATGTGCTTGGCTAAACCCACCTCAGTCTATAACTACCTCCTTCATTATAATTTAAGAAACTGGCATTTAATAAGCACCAACACTAGCCAAACTGTTATTAAGACTGAATCACTAGAAACCTTTGTTTTCCACAGTTTGGAGTTTGGATGGGAAGAGTCCAGTATAAAGATACTCAGTGCACCACGGTTTAGCCCAGAGGGATTTTTTTTCCATCTGAAAATTGAGGGAAAACTATCTGACTGTTTTAAAAGCTAAAAATAAATACAGCTTACTGGTTGCAAACACTCCTTGTGGTAATACAATTCCAAAACATTTTAGTCTGAAAACAAGTTACATTTGGCATACAGTTAGACCATAAAAGGGTCTAATTGCTTTTTCAATTTTAAATAACAAAATAAAAAACAGACACAAAGTATTTTGATTAATAAATTAACAGCTATACAGTAAATTCTCATGCATTTTCATAAGGAAATTAGTAACTTAGATGAAGCCTAAGAGATGATCTCTTCAGTCACAGAAAATTACCTAACCAACCACAGTATTTTAGCAAACATTTCAGAAATCAACATGTGGCATTTACTCAAATGACTGCTCAAGTCAGGAGAAAAATTAGATTGAGATCCTACACAGGGCTCTCTATTCAATGCTACACAAAATAAGTTGAATAAATGGTTTCTGTCTACTAGAAGCTTACCAATGAAGAAGGAAGAGATTTAAAACATGAATTAACAAATGCAAATTAAATAGTTGGATATTGTAAGTATCTAAGCTAGTGTATAACATTTGCTTAACCTTGAAGTCAGAGAGCCAGCCGACACCAGCTTCACCATTCCATGTGCCCTAAACCACCCAACAGGCTGGCAGCACCCACCACTGCCCCACTCTTCCTTCCCTCCCTCCATAGGACCCAGAGCTGCCAGGGCAGTGACTCTTCACTGCAGCTACCCTCTCCCCCAGCAGACTTAGCCCCAACTGTCCTGACACACTATTTCAGCAGCACTGCACAGCCTTGGCCCAGCACACAGCCCACCACCAGTTTCACTTGGTGCTCCCTACTGGCACCTAAGTCAGCCTCAGTTGTCCTGTACTTCCCACCCGCTCCACGTGCCCACCCACCTCACTGCATGTGACCAGCTCCCACACTGGGGGCAGAGATGGCATTGCTATGAGTAGCCTTCCTGATGCCCCCAGAGACCTGGCATCTTCTCTTGGCCACCTTGTGCTAATAGAATACCTGACACTGTACTGTAGTTAGTGGTAACACAAAGCCTTGTGCTAGATGGAGGTGGCAGAGGCTTGGGCCTCCATGGTAACACTTCTGGTCATGAATACAGATGCCCTTCTTATATGCAGGCCCTTCATTCAACAAGCATTTACAGTGGGAGATGACAAAATGCTTCAAGGGATTTAGAGGGAGCCTGGACTGGAAGATGAGAACCAGACAATGGGGACCAATCCAGAGACCCCTTTAGGGAGGAAGCTCCAGAAGCAATCAGTTGTTAGTTAAGGCCAGACCCTGAAACAATTGTTCTAATTTAAATGAACTTCAATGAAGCATTTAATGAGTAAGTTTGGACCAGAAGAGTGAGCCAAGAATAGAACCCCTCTCCAAAGCATCTAAGACAGAAGACCTATTAAGCCAGCCACTCCTATCAGGGGTGGTGGCTAAAGAGCTGAACAAAGCAGGGAGAGGAGTAGGAAGGACAGCTTAAGGCAAAGAGGCTTGTGGATGCCCCAGTGGTTGGTCCCAAAAATAAAAAAGCATTTTACCAACCTGTTCACATTCATAAGTTTTTCCAAATGGAAGGTGTTATGAAATGCCAAGACAAACATTCTGAATTCTTTCTGAACCTATCAAACAATATAGGAGAATTATCTGCAGTTTATGAGCTAGGGGCCAAACTTTTTTGTTTGTTTGTTTGTTTGTTAACTGTTTTTATGTTATCGTATTCAAGACATTTTTTCTTCTCAAAAATTAATATTTCCTTAAGCAGTGCAGCTGTTTACTTTGGATGGGTATAAATTGAAACCTGTCTCCCATGCAAAAACAATGTATCAGAGTTATATCGTGACATCTAGGGGATTTTAGGGCTTACTGCAGCCCAGCGTAGACAGTTCTCTGATGCCTCATTTCTTCTTTTGATTATTTTCTCTTGTCAGTCTTGGCAGCTCAGCACTAATTTGCTTTTCCCTAGAGATGGCACTTAGAAACTAAGGCATCTTTGGAAATGAATGCAATAAATAACATGAACAGTATCAACTTTTCTGCATAGTAATATTTTGTACCCTATTCCCATTTTTCAGACCTTTCTTTTGTTCCTTGTTTTGTATAGCAACCAGGTAGTAATCCAAGAGCAGAAGACCTGTACCCCCTAGAAGCCATGACAATGACAATGAAGGCAAAAATGCATGGATTAAACTAAAGAGAGCTGGAGCAGCCCTGTGTTTGACATGATGAATAAAAAAAAAAAAAAAAACTGAGAGAGAGATAAATAAATATTACCTAGTATATGGAATCCATGATGGATATCGGGGATGGTATGTGCTATGATGAGTGCTGTGAATTGTGTAAGACTGATGAATCATAGATCTCTACCACTGAAACAAATAATACAGTACATGGTAACTTAAAAAAAGAATATGGAGTCCAGAGTTGTTATAAGAAGAGCATTCAAAATGAAAAAATAACACTAAATATATAGGTTAATAGCCTTCACATATAAAGCCCCAGAAAATAGATCAGAAAAATATAAATATAAAATATATAAATATATAAAATTTTATATTATATATTTATATTAAATATTTATAATATAATTATATTTAATTTATATTATATATTTATAAATTTATTCTATATATAAAATATAAAGATCAGAAAAGTCTTTGGAATTCAATTTTTTAAGTGGGTAAAGGATAGCAGCAGACAATTCACAAAAGGTTAAACACAAATAATTAAAACATTTGGGAAATGTTCAATGTCCCTAATTGATGAGGAAAATATTTTTCATATATCAAACTTGCAAAAAGTATTTTTAACTCTAATGCAATGCTAATGCTATCCAAGGAACAAGAAATAAAAGTGAGCACGACCCACTGAAAGGCTGCCAGGGGAAGAGGGCATCAGGAGAAACTTCAGAGACTGCAACTGGCCCAGATGGACCTTTAAAATATTTATAGCCCTTGCCCTAGGAATTCCACTTCCAAGAATCCAATCTAAGGAAATAAACTAACTTGTAGGAAAGATTATTGGATTTTTTAAATTTAATAAACACATATAGTTCTCATTATGTTTCTGACTAAGTGCTCTAAAATATTAACCCATCATCATTAATTTCACCATTGGAACATAACTATTATTACCCCCGTTTTTGTAAATGAGAAAACTCAGGCACAAAGAAGTTAAATAATTTGCCTAAGGATTCACAGACAAGAGCAGGATTTGAACCTAGATCCCCCTGGGTCTGGAGTATATGCTCCTAGTCACTAAGACTCTGGCCCCTTCTGCTCTGTCCCAGTGCAATTATAATAGTGAAGAATCCAAGAGAACTAGATGTTCAACTGTTGGAAACCGGTGACTTCAATACAGAATCTTCACAGAATCGTCTATTACTGCATCATTAAAATCATTGTCCACGTACACTTTTAAGACCGTGAGAAAATGTTTCAATAAAATTAGAAAAATATAAGATACAAAAGCCATTTGAAACATCAGAAGCCTCTCAACTAGTAACTTTTCTTAATTGCATAAAACAAGGATACCAACAAGGGAATTTTTCGAGGTGATGGATATGTCTATTACCTTAGTGTGGTCAGGGTTTTACAGTGTATGCATATGTCCAAACCCATCAGATTGTATACATTAAATATGTGCAGGGTTTTTGTAAAGTATTGATAATACTTCATTAAAGCTGTTTTTTTTTTAATAAGAAAATATGTGAAGATGTTTACCCCAGCTGCTTTGTGAGAATGGGATAATGAGGGTTTCCTTCCTGCAATTTTATACTTTTCTGTTTTTACTTACACTGTGTATTTGTTGTTTTTGAAATCTGAAATAAATGGCCTTTTGCTGTGTGCACAGGTGGTATATATAATTGTGGAACAGGTATGTCCCTTGACTCACTGGGGCCACCTCTGTATTTTCAGGGAGGTTGTTTTAACTGGATTACCATTTATTTCCCTACATTCTAAAGTGACTATGGTTTGTTTGTTTGTTTTAATTTTTTTAATTTATTTTCAGCGTAACAGTATTCATTGTTTTTGCACCACACCCAGTGCTCCATGCAATCTGTGCCCTCTCCAATACCCACCACCTGGTTCCCCCAACCTCCCATCCCCTGCCCCTTCAAACCCCTCAGATTGTTTTTCAGAGTCCATAGTCTCTCATGGTTCACCTCCCCTTATGGTTTAACAGTTATCTTCACCAATAGGTTTTCTTGCTGCCTATCTCAACCCAGTCATCCTGATGAACCCATGATCGCACATGCTGGGGCATGGGAAAGCCAGGGCCATGGCAATAAAGATGTATGCATACCCACCTACACGCCCCTTACATACACATACACACAGGTGGATGTGCACTGTGGCACAGGCAGAGGGCGTACCCACAAGAGTCTCAGTCAGCCTGGCTCACTGGCTGCCTGCCTGGGACCATGGAGCTCCCAGTCCTGTCGATGGAGACCTGTGTGGGCACCTTAGCTCATGCAGCTGGCACTGAATTATGCCTTTCTTACACTCCCAGAGAGCCTCCATGTGCCTCTGAGCTGCTTCCTTGAAGCCAGTATTGCACATCTGTGTGTCTGTCACCCTCCAGGAGCACAGACAGCTTGCATGGGTCTCCTAGCTAGTTTGCTCAGTTATTCTCCCTGCATCCTCTGGTTCCCCTGGTCCAGGACATGCCCCCAAGCTCCTTGCCCAGCACCTCCTCCAGAAGGACCCCTATAATGCAATGATCTGCTCTCAGTGACCCAGAATTTTTGAAGCTTTATTCACTCTTCTTCATTCTTTTTTCTTTTTTCTCCTCTGACTGGAAAATTTCTAGTGGTCTCACTTCCAGTTTGCTGATCCTTTCTTCTGCTTGATCCAGTCTTTTGTTAAACCCCTCTAGTGAAGGTTCCAGTTCCGTTATGTGTTCTTCAGGTCTAAGATTTCAGCTTGGTATCTTTTCTTCATTTTTTTTTTGTTGAAATCCTTTTTTTGTTCATATACTATTCCCCCTCCCTCATTAAATATCTTTATGATGGTTATTTGGAATAATATGCCAGGTAAATTATGTATCTCCATTTCTTTAGGGTCAGTTTCTAAAGATTTATCTTGTTCCTTTGTCTGGGACACATTTCCCTGTTTCTTCCTTTTCCTTGACCTTTTTCTTGGTATCTGCACATTAAAAACAAACAAACAAACAAACAAAAACCAGCTACCTCTCCTGGTGTTCATAGTGACCTCATACAGAGGTCTTGCTTACTCTGTGATAAACTGGGGGAGGGACAACTATTTTTGTGCCATTCCAGACTGCTGTCTTTATTCTCTCTGACTTCTGTCTATCGGCACTCCAAGACATATAAGACAGAAACTAATCCTCCAGGGACCCCGGGAAAAGTTGGAACTCTGGATGTGTCCATCATCCAACTCTTTCTCCCTTAAGGAAGAAGCATTTGCTAAAGGGTTCCTTACTATTGTATTGCACTATGCCAGGGGTAAGGATTATGGAAAAGGATGTCTCAGATATTGCTACCAGCTTTGATAGAGCTGATTTCATACTTGCCCAGGGTGCAGAAGCCTCTCAACTAGTTTCTGAATTTTTCACAGAGAGAATATGTCCATGTATTGTTATTGAATCAATGAGTTGTGGGGTGAGGTAGAGAGGACCCAGGGATTCCTAATTCATCATTTTGATGACATTATCCTTTTTCAGATAATTCCAACATCTTTATCATCTTGGTTTTGGCATATATTGTCTTTTGTCATCCATCATCAGGCTCTTGGTATGATGAATGATATTTTTTCTTAAACATCAGACCATTTTATAGCATATCATTTTTATATCATAGCATTATTATATTGTAAGACTCCAAATATCATTGAAGCTCTATTTTAGCTGGATGTCTCTGACACCAATCCAGCAAGGGTGCTGGTATTGCCCCATGACTGGAAGATAAAAGTCCAGGTTCCCTATTTGGTCACCCTTGACACCCAAGTTGAAGAAGTGTTCCTTATTACTGCTGGATGGGGTTTCCAGCTTACTGTCTCCACTAACACTACAGGAGAGTGGCTTCACTGAGCAATGGATAAAGTCCTGACTCTTTAGTAGGCCTCCTTTGACAATACTCAGCAGGCAGAGGAAGGGACACTAGTTATGTAAGGGTCTATTCAGCCAGAGCAGCCCCACCCTGGTTGAACTGCCATTTTGTTGTAAAACTTAAATTGACTCTACCCCTCTGCCCCAGGGGAACTTACTTAAAAACAAGTCCTGGAAACCAGTCCCAGGCAACAAAGTCCAAATACAGGGGTGGGTCAGTCCAAATACAAGGGAGGTATTCAATCAGTGGGGGTGCATACTATCTCCTAACTACCAAGGAGTGTGGGCCCCACCCTTTAGGCACCTTTTGGGCACCAATTCTGACCAAGGTGATAGGCTGGTTCAAATGTCTACCAGGGTAAATTATAATTCAATTGGTCACCTAGCATTACTGTGCAGCTTTCTCTGTGTGTTACAATTTTATTGGCCACCTGTGCATGGCCAGGCCCAACCAGATGGCCTTTGCTCTATAAGAGTTAGCCTGTGAAACAGAGGGGGGTCGTCCTTCCTGTAAGGAGCGGCCCCAACTGGTCTGGTTTTTTTTTTGTTTTGTTTTTTTGATGGTCAGTTTGATTCGTGATGATTAGCATGAAATAAAGCTTTGCTTGACTTTTGCTTTGTATCAGTCTTGCTCCTTTAATCACGGACCCATTATTGGGGGGACCCATTTTGGGGGGACCCAACAGTTACTGTCAAGTGGGGGTGAGACTCCAGGTTCTCCATGTGGCCTCCACTGACAGTGCAGGGTGAGGGGAGCTCCTTATCAGCTGGAATGTTAGAGTACATCATTAGAGCTTCATGAGGGTAGACATTTTATCTCCCCACTCAGCCTTTCTGTCACAGGTGTCCATGGCACCACAGTTTTTTCTGTCCTGTTTGGCCAGAAAAAAGTAAATTTTGTCCAACAGTGTTTTTGTCTTGCTGAGTGCCCACTCCCTGGGCCTTTGATTGTGGATGGTAGGATTTCATTTGGGCTTATAGTTTGTCTGCACTCACTGTAATTTCCAAGTTGCTGTCCTCTTCAGCTACAAGTCTGGGACATATGAAGCAGAAAGAAAATCCAGGGAACTCACCATCATGTTGTTCCTTGGGTTCTGAAGTTCCTATCCAGGGAGTTTTTCCTCTATCTTTCAGAGCCTTCTTGTATTTGTTTTGCATACACTGTGCAATGCTTTTAGTTCCAGAGTAAGAGGAATAGGGGAAAGTACATCTACTCCATCTCTCTGAAGCAGAAGTTCATGGGAGGCTTTTTCAAAAATACCCACACATGGACCCCTCCTCTAAATACTCTGATATAATTGGCAGGAATGGTACCTGGGCGTGAAGAAATTTAAAAGCTTTCCAGGTGTCTCTGATGTGCACCCACAGCTAAGACCTGCCATAGATGGCCTCATCTCTTTCAATTGTCATCTGTAAGCCAGTTCATAACTCCCAAGTTCTATCTTTTACCCACACTTTTCCTCTGAGCTGTAGACTTATATATTCAGCTGCCCACTTAAATAATTCTTTTTTGAGATGTTGAGACTATCAGACAGTTGGGGGTCAAAAGTACCTCAGAAATCCACATACTAAAGAAAAAAAATATCTGTGCTCCCCCTCCTCAAAACATCTGCACTTCCACCAGCCTTCCCCATCTCAGAGAATAGTACCACTGTCTATCTAATTGTACAATGGAACCATTCTCAATGAGTTTTCTCCCTTCACCAACCTTTTCCCTGTGGTGCAATAAGAGAAACTCTTGCAAAAGTGACATCTGATGAATCAGCCCCTTTCTCAGTGTTGTGCCAAGCAACATTGGAGTCTAGGTGAAAGGAAAAAAAAATCTCTGTTTCAATATATAAGATTTTTGCATTTTTTAATGGTTACATTTTTCTAGACCAAGTAGTGAAAAAATATTGAAAATTTAAAATGCAGGTTTCTAATACTCATAACGGTATTTTAAGTTTAATCTTTTATTTATACCACAACAGAATTGAATATAATTTTACTTTTCTAACTTTATGAAAGCTAACTCATTATCACTCACTGTCAGGGAAATGCAAATCAAACCTACAATAACACCTCACACCTGTCAGAATGGCGAAAAGCAAAAAAAAAAAAAAAAAAAAAAAAAATCCAGAAACAAGTGTTGGTAAAGTTATAGAGAAAAAGGAACCCTCCCTCCTACACTGTTGGTGGGACTGTAAACTAGTGCAGACATTCTGGAAAATAATGTGGAAGTTCTTCAAAAAGTTAAAAATAGAATGACCCTATAGTCTTGTAATCACAGTAGTGGGTATTTACCCAAAAACTACAAACATACTAATTCAAAGGGATATATGCAACTCTGTGTTTATAGTAGAATTGTTTACATAGCTAAACTGTGGAAACATCCCAAATGTCCATTGATAGATAAATGGATAAAGAAGGGGTGGTATGCATGTGTGTGTGTGTTTGTGTGTGTGTGTGTGTGTGTTTGCCTTGCATATATATATATATATATGTATATATATGTGTATATATATACATATATATGAAATATTATTCACCCATAAAAAGGAATGAAATGTTCATTTTTAAAATTTTCTTTACTTTCTTATTAACATATAATGTATTATTAGCCCCAGGGGTACAGGCCTGTGAATCATCAGGCTTACACACTTCACAGTACTCACCATAGCACATACCTTCCCAAATGTCTATAACCCCACCGCCCTCTCCCTACACCCGTTCCCTTGGCAACCCTCAGTTTGTTTTGTTAGATTAAGAGTCTCTTATGGTTTGTCTCTCTCCCAATCCTATTTTGTCTTCTTTTTTTTTTAATACCCCCAAACCCCCCACAATGCTTCTCAAATTCCTCATATTAGAGGGATCATATGATAATTGTCTTTCTCTGATTGACTAATTTCGCTAAGCGTAATACCCTCTAGTTCCATCCACGTCATCGCAAATGGCAAGATTTTATTTCTTTTGATGGCTGCATAGTATTCCATTGTGTGTGTGTGTGTGTGTGTGTGTGTGTGTGTGTGTGTGTGTGTATACACCACCTCTTCTTTATCCATTCATCTGTTGATGGACATCTAGGTTCTGTCCATAGTTTGGCTATTGTGGACATTGCTGCTATAAACATTTGGGTGGACATGCACATTTGGATCACTACATCTGTATCTTTAGGGTAAATACCCTGTAGTGCAATTGCTAGGTCATAAATTAGCGCTATTCTTAATGTCTTGAGGAACCTCCATGCTGTTTTCCTGAGTGGCTGCACCAGCTTGCATTCCCACCTACATGTATGGGGGTTCCCCTTTCTGCACATCCTCACCAGCATCTGTCGTTTCCTGACTTGTTAATTTTAGCTATTCTGTCTGGTGTGAGGTGGTATCTCATTGTGCTTTTGATTTGTATTTCCCTGATGCCAAGTGATGCGGAACAAATTTTCATGTGTCTGTTGGCCATCTGGATGTCTTCTTTGCAGAAATGTCTGTTCATGTCCTCTGCCCATTTCTTGACTGGATTATTTGTTCTTTGGGTGTTGAGTTTGCTGAGCTCTTTATAGATTTTGGATACTAGCCCTTTATCTGATATGTCATTTGAGAATACCTTCTCCCATTCTGTAAGCTGTCTTTTGGTTTTGTTGACTGTTTCCTTTGCTGTGCAAAAGCTTTTGAACTTGATGAAGTCCCAATAGTTAATTTTTGCCCTTGCTTCCCTTGCCTTTGGCAATGTTTCTAGGAAGAAGTTGCTGTGGCTGAGGTCAATGAAGTTGCTGCCTGTGTTCTTCTCAAGGATTTTGATAGATTCCCTTCTCACACTGAGGTCCTTCATCCATTTGGAGTCTATTTTTTTCATGTGTGGTGTAAGGAAATGGTCCAGTTTCATTTTACTTCATGTGGCTGTCCAATTGTCCCAACACCATTTGTTGAAGAGACTGTCTTTTTTCCATTGGATATTCTTTCCTGCTTTGTCAAAGATTAGTGGACTGTAGAGTTGAGGGTCTATTTCTGGGCTCTCTATTCTGTTCCATTGATCTATGTGTCTGTTTTTGTGCCAGTACCATACTGTCTTGATGATGACAGCTTTGTAATAAGAGCTTGAAGTCTGGAATTGTAATGCCACCAACTTCGACTTTCTTTTATCAATATTCCTCTGGTTATTTGAGGTCTTTTCTGGTTCCATATAAATTTTGGGATTATTTGTTCCATTTCTTTGAAAAAATAGATGGTATTTTGATTGGGATTGTGTTAAATGTGTAGATTGCTTTGTGTAGCATAGACATTTTCACAATATTTGTTCTTCCAATCCATGAGCATAGAGCATTTTTCCCTTTCTTTGTGTCCTGCTCAATTTCTTTCATGATTACTTAATAATTTTCTGAGTATAGATTCTTTGCCTCTTTGATTAGGTTTATTCCTAGGTATCTTATGTTTCTGGGTGCAATTGCAAGTGGAATTGACTCCTTAATTTCTCTTTCTTTTGTCTTATTGTTGGTGTAAAGAAATGCAACTGGTTTCTGTGCATTGATTTTACATCCTGACACTTTACTGAATTCCTATATGAGTTCTAGCAAATTTGGAGTGGATTTTTTTGGGGTTTCCACATATAGTATCATGCCATCTGCAAAGAGTGATAGTTTGACTTCTTTGCCGATTAGGACGCCTTTAATTTCTTTTTGTTGTCTGATTGCTGAGGCTAGGACTTCTAGTACTACGTTGAATAGCAGTGTTGATAATAGACAGCCTGCCATGTTCCTGACCTTAGCGGAAAAGCTCTCAGTTTTTCTCCATTGAGAATGATATTCACTGTGGGTTTTCATTGATGGCTGATGATATTGAGGTATGTACCCTGTATCCCTACACTTTGAAGAGCTTTGATCAGGACAGGATGCTGTACTTTGTCAAATGCTATTTCAGCAACTATTGACAGTATCATATGGTTCTTGTTCTTTCTTTTATTAATGTATTGTATCACATCAATTGATTTGCGGATGTTGAACCAACCTTGCAACCCCAGAACAAATCCCACTTGGTTGTGGTGCATAATCTTTTAATGTACTGTTGGATATTATTGGCCAGTATTTTGGTGAGAATGTTTGCATCTGTGTTCACCTGGAATATTGTTCTCTAATTCTCTTTTTGGATGAGATCCTTGCCTGGTTCTGTGATCAAGGTAATGCTGGCCTCATAAAATGAGTTTGGAAATTTCCCTTCCATTTCTATTTTTTGGAACAGTTTCAGGAAAATAGGAATTAGTTCTTCTTTAAATGTTTGGTAGAATTAATTCCCTTGGGAAACCATCTGGCCCTGGGCTCTTGTTGTTGGGAGATTTTTGATGATGGCTTCAATCTCCTTACTGATTATGGGTCTGTTCAGGTTTTCTATTTCTTCCTGGTTCAGTTGTGGTAGTTTATATGTCTCTAGGAATGCATCCATTTCTTCCAGATTGTCAAATTTGCTGATGTATAGTTGCTCATAATATGTTCTTAAAATTGTTTGCATTTCTTTGGTGTTGGTTGTGATCTCTCCTCTTTCTTTCATGATTTTATTTATTTGGGTCTTTTCTCTTTTCTTTTCGGTAAGTGTGGCCAGGTTTTTATCAATCTTATTAATTCTTTCAAACAACCAGCTCCTCGTTTCATTGACTTGTTCTATTCTTTTTTTTTTTTTTTTTGGTATCTATTTCATTGATTTCTGCTCTTATCTTTATTATTTCTCTTCTTCTGCTGGGTTTAGGCTTTCTTTGATGTTCTTTCTCCAGCTCCTTTAGGTGTAAGATTAGGTTGTGTATTTAGACCTTTCTTTTTTCTTGAGAAAGACTTGTATGACTATATATTTTCCTCTCAGGACCGCCTTTGCGGTGTCCCACAGATTTTGAACTGTTGTGTTTACATTTTCCTTTATTTTCATGAATTTTTTCAATTCTTCTTTAATTTCCTGGTTGACCCATTCATTCTTTATGTTTAGTCTCCATGTGTTTGGGCTCTTTCCAAGTTTCCTCTTGTGATTGAGTTCTAGCTTCAGAGCACTGTGGTCTGAAAATATGCAGGGAATGATCCCAATCTTTTGGTACTGGTTGAGACCTGATTTATGACCCAGGATGTGATCTATTCTGGAGAATGTTCCATGTGCACTAGAGAAGAATGTGTATTCTGTTGCTTTGGGATGGAATGTTCTGAATATATCTGTGATTCCATCTGGTCCACTGTATCACTTAAAGTCTTTATTTCTTTGTTGTTCTTTTGCTTAGATGATCTGTCTGTTTCAGTTAGAGGGGTGTTAAAGTTCCGTACTATTACTGTATTATTGTCGATGTGTTTCTTTAATTTTGTTATTAATTGGTTTATGTAGTTTTCTGCTCCCATGTTAGGTGCATAGATATTTAAAATTGTTAGAGCTTCTTGTTACACAGACGCTTTGAGTATGATATAGTGTCGTGTCTTTTCTTTTATCTTATTATAGTCTTTGGCTTAAAATCTAACTGATCTGATATAAGGATTGCCACCCCAGCTTTCTTTTGATGTCTATTAGCATGGTAAATTGTTTTCCACCCCCTCACTTTAAATCTGGAGGCATCTTCGGGTCTAAAATGAGTTTCTTGTAGGCAGCATATTGATGGGTCTTGTTTTTTTTATCCATTCTGATACCCTGTGTCTTTTGATTGGGCATTTAGCCCATTAACATTCAGGGTAACTATTGAGAGATATGAATTTAGTGCCATTGTATTGCCTGTAAAGTGACTGTTACTGTATATTGTCTCTGTTCCTTTCTGGTCTACTATTTTTAGGCTCTCTCTTTGCTTAGTGGACCCCTTTCAATATTTCCTGTAAAGCTGGTTTGGTGTTTATAAATTCTATTAGTTTTTGTTTGTCCTGAAAGCTTTTTAATCCCTCCTTTTATTTTCAATGATAGCCTGGCTGGATATAGTGTTCTTGGCTGCACGTTTTTCTTGTTTAGTGCTCTGAATATATCATACCAGTTCTTTCTGGCCTGCCAGGTCTCTGTGGATAATACCACTACCAATCTAATATTTTTACCATTATATGTTACAAACTTCTTGTCCCAGGCTGTTTTCAGGATTTTCTCTTTCTCACTAAGACTTGTAAATTTTACTATCAGATGACAGGGTATGGACTTATTCTTATTGGTTTTAGGGAGGTTCTCTGCGCTTCCTGGATTTTTATGATTGTTGCCTTTGCCATATTAGGGAAATTCTCTACAATAATTCTCTCCAATATACCTTCCACTCCCCTCTCTCTTTCTTCTTCTTCTGGAATCCCAATTATTCTAATGTTGTTTCGTCTTATGGTGTCACTTATCTCTCGAATTCTCCCCTCATGGTAGTAGTTGTTTGTCTCTCTTTCACTCAGCTTTTTTATTCTCTGTCGTTTGGTCTTCCATAGCACTAATTCTCTCTTCTTCCTCATTTATCCAAGCAGTAAGAGCCTCCATTTTTTTATTGCACCTCATTAATAGCTTTTTTAATTTCAACTTGGTTAGAATGTTGTTCTTTTATTTCTCCAAAAAGGCTTTTATTCCTCCATACAGCATTTCTCTAATATCTTCCATGCCTTTTTTGAGTCTGGCTAGCAACTTGAGAATCGTCATTCTGAATTCTAGATCTGACATATTACCAATATCCATATTGATTAGGTCCCTAGCCTTTGGTACTGCCTCTTGTTCTTCTTTTTTTTTTTTTTTTTTTTTTTTGTTGTGAGTTTTTACACCTTGTGATTTTATCCAGATAACAATATATGAAGGAGTGAATAAAATACTGAAAGGGTGGCAAAGACCCCAGGAAAATGAGTTTTAACCAAATCAGAAGAGACCCCAAATTGTGGGGGGAAGAAAGGAGGTAAAAAGAAATTGAGGAAAAAGAATTTTGAAAAAGAAAAAATATAAAAAAGAAAATATATATATTGGGCTGGTGAATAGAACAGAGTCACCCACTTAATTTTGGGAGTATTTTGGTCTATTAGAAGAAACTACCTCTTAAAATTTTAAAGAATAAAAAAATAGATATACATGTATATGTATATAAATATATGTATATACACAAAAGGGAAACATGATGAAGGGATGGGCTATGACTATAAAGATGAAAAGAAATTTTTTTAATTTCTAAAAAGGGAGTTGATAAGTTGTTTGAGAAAATAAAGTAAAAGAAAGTGGAGAAAAGTTGCTCAGGCTGGAGACTGGAACAAAACCCTGTGCTAGATTTAGGGTATATTTTGATCTATTAGAAGTTGTATCCCAAATTCTTTTAGAAGAAAAAACCTATGTGTATACAAAAAATAAAGTTAGATCAATGAAGGATAAAATATGACTATAAAAACTGACTATAATAATGAAGGCTCAAAAAAGATTTTTTTTATGAAAGGTATTGCTAAGATAAACTAGTTTAAAAAATGTTAAAAAAGGAGAGTAAAGGTTTAAAAATTTTTTAGCATAAGAAAAAATTTAAAAGAATTAATTAACTTTGCAGGAGTAAAGAATCATGGGGAGAAAGCCATGAATTCCATGCTTTGCTTTCTCCTCCTCTGGAATTCTGCTGTTCTTGGTAAGTGAATTTGGTCTTGACTGGATTTCTTGCTGATCTTCTGGGGGAGGGGCATGTTGTAGTGATCCTCAAGTGTCAGAATTGCACCGCCCTTACCGGGGGCTGGGCTAAGTAATCCGCTCGGGTTTGCTTTCAGGAGTTTTGTTCCCTGAACGTTTTCTGCAGAGCTCTGGAGGATAGGAATAAAAAGAGCAACCTCCCAATCTCTGGCCCAGACGAGCTGAGAGCTTGGGGCCCTACTCCTCAGTGCACCCTCAGAGAAAAGTGCTCAATCACTCCCATCTCGGTGGCTTCTGGCAATGCTCCAAGCTCACCCAGCCTGTGACCAAGCATTGCTGTCTCTGGCACACAGCCTTGCCCAGAGCCTCCAAACCCTGCAGATCCCTGCACTCTTCCAGGAGGGTCTCCCCAGATCTTGTGGGGTCTCAGCTCACAGAGCAGAAGTTAAGGTAACCCGAGTTGAGAGCTCACTCCTTGGTTCCATCTCTGTAGCCGGCTTCCCCACTGTAAGGCCTGTGGGCTCTGTAACACTCAGACACCCCCAATCCTTCTGTGACCCCCTAGGACATGAGACCACCCTGTCCCCACATGGGCTTCACCCCAGCTTAGCCTCTGGAGCAATGTCCCTCAATGGAGCAGACTTTTAAAAGTTCTGATTTTGTGCTCTATTACTCCACCGCTTGCCAGGAGCCAGCCCCTCCCCCCACAGTCTATCTTCCTGACACTTTGGATTCACTTCTCCACAGGTCCTACCTTTCAGAAAGTGGTCAATTTTCTGTTTCTAGAATTACTGTTCTTCTTCCCTTCGATCTCCTGTTGGAATTGCAGGTGTTCAGAATGGTTTGATAAACTATCTAGCTGATCTCCTGCTACCTGATGTCATCTCAGCCTGCTACTTCTCCGCCATCTTGACTCCTCTAAAATCTTCTTTAGAGAAGTGTCTGTTCACGTTTTTTGCCCATTTTTTTTAAATTTATTTTTTATTTATTTTCAGCATAACAGTATTCATTATTTTTGCACCACACCCAGTGCTCCATGCAATCCGTGCTCTCTATAATACCCACCACCTGGTACCCCGACCTCCCACCCCCCGCCCCTTCAAAACCCTCAGATTGTGTCTGCCCATTTTTTGACATGATTATCTGTTTTCTGAGTGTTGAGTTTGAGGAGTTCTTTACAGATCTTGGAGATCAGCCCTTTGTCTGTAGTGTCAATTGTGAATATCTTCTCCCATTCTGTGGGTTGCCTCTCTGTTTTCTTGACTATTTCCTTTGCTGTGCAGAAGCTTTTGATCTGGATGAAGTCCCAAACGTTCATTTTCACTTTTGTTTGCTTTGCCTTTGGAGACATGTCTTGAAAGTTGTTGTGGCAGACACTTCTCCAAAGAAGACATACAAATGGCTAGACTTTTCATAGTTTGTTCATCTTAGAAGTACTTTCTTAAGATTTTGTTTGTCAGAGAGAACAAGAGCACAGGCAGAGGGAGTGGTAGGCAGAGGGAGAAGAAGTAGACTCCATGCTGAGCAAGAAGTCCAATGCAGGGGTCCATCCCAGGACCCTGGGATCATGACCTGAGCCAAAGGCAGACACTTAACTGACTGAACCACCCAGGCATCTCTATCTTAGGAGACTTTTTGCATCAATATTGATTTCTTTAAATATTACATTATTTATTTTGATTACTTGGTTTTTGATGCCTCTTAAATTTTGTGCCTGAAGCAAATGCTTCATTCACTTCCTCATAATCAAAGTACTGACCTATTCATTAGCATGATTCTTAAAGGGCAAAAATTTCCAACAGCCATACAAGAATTCAGTGGGCCTGGCTGGCCCTGTGCTTATCCTTCCAGGTGCCACATCCCAGGTGCCACTGTCCTTGTCCTCTCTGCTACTGTCATTTGGCCTCTAATGCACTCCCTCCCATCCACAGCCTCTGCACACATTTCTTCTCTCACCACAGAAGGCTCTCTCTCCCTGCAAGACCTTCCTCTGACTCCCCTTTACACATTGACTTCCTTTTTTGAACATTACTATAGAACAGTTTCCTCATAGTTCTAATCTAAGTTTTTGATTATAGATTTACTTTGATTATTTATTAATCCCTGGAGACCCCACAAGGCTATAAGTGTAATACTATTAAAATATGCCTACATCACTGACTGTAGCACTCCCAGTGTCAAGTATAGGGCCTAGTGCAGGGCATATATTCCATTACTATTTATAGAATGAATGAGTGAATGGGTTAACATGCAATTTGGGCTCTAGCACATGAGGTAAATCAGGCCCACGGTTTGTCCCAAGGTGAACTCAGCACTAGCTTAATAGGATAACACAGGTACAAAATGGAATACAGTGACAAATAACTGGGGAAAAAAACCTGGGTTTAATGAAATTCGGCCTAACTTTCAACCCAGATGCTTAAAATGAGTTACTGAATTTCTAGATTGGAAACTTCTAGCTGAATTTCCCAAATTATTTCCCAAGTTATTTGAATTTCCCAAAAAATGTAACCATTTTTTCATGGAATAACTTATGGCTCCAGTTTCACAACTGAGTCTGTTAGGAACAGAAGAATTGATCAGGGGATTTAATCATGACTCAAGGGAAGGGGAAGGAAGTTTCTGTCAACTATAATGTTTGTTCTTTATAATAATTATTTCACAATCATAAAAACACTTTTTAATTGTGCTATGGTATGACATCATTGTAGATTTATAAAACTTTGTAGCTTGTGTACTTTAAGCATTCTCCTATATCCATCCAGCTTTATTGAAGTATAACTGACAAACAAAATTATATGTATTTGAAGTGTACATTGTGGTGACTTGATATACATATATATTGTGAAATGATTACTATAGTCAAGCTAATTAACACATCCATCACCCATCACCACCTCATAATTATTTTTGTGTGTAGTGAGAACACTTAAGATCAAATATAACAGAATTATCAACAATAGTCACCATGCTATTCATTAGCTCCTCAAAACTTACTTCTCCTATAACTGAAAGTTGGTACACATTTCCCTCATCCCCCAGCCACTTCACTGCAATCACCATTATTCTCTCTGCTTCTGTGAATTAGACTTTTTCAGATTCTACCTTAAGTGAGCTTAAAAATTTGTCTTTCTGTGTCTGCTTTATATCACTTAGCATAATGTCCTCCAAGTTCATCTGTGTTGTTGCAAACAGCAGAATTTCCTCCTTTTATATGGCTGGGAAAAAAAAATATATCTTTATCCATTTGTTTTCCAAAAATATAGTAATCAAAACAGTATGGTACTGGCATAAAAACATGTAGACCAATACAACAGAATAGGGAACCCAGAAATAAACCCACACATATGTGGTCAACTAATCTTTAACAATGGTGACAAGAAGACATGATGGAGAAAGGATAGCCTTTCTAATGTGGTGTTGGGGAAACGGAATATCCATATCAAATGAAAAAGAATAAAATTACACCACATAAAAAAGTTAACTTAAAATAGGCTAAAGACTTGCAACACCTGGGTGTCTCCATCAGTTAAGCACCTGGTTCTTAATTTTGGCTCAGGTCATGATCTCAGAGTTGTGAAATCAAGCTCTGCATCAGGTTCTACACTAGGTGTGGAACCTGCCTAAGATTCTTTCTCTCCCTCTCTCTCAGCTCTCTCTCTCTCTTTCTCTCTCTACCTCCTTTCCTACTTCCATCCCTTCCTAAAAAAAGGGGATGGAGGATTAAAGACTTAAATGTAAGACTTGATACCTTAAAACTCCTAGAAGAAAACATAGGATAAAATCTTGACACTGGTTTTGGCAATGATTTTTTTGGATATGATACCAAAGCACAAGCAACAAAAACAAAAATAAACATGTTGGGACTACATCAAACTAAAAAGCTTCAAAGGAAACCATCAACAAAATGAATAAATGACCTATAGAGTGGTTAAAAAAAATTGCAAATCAAATATCTGATAAAGATTTAATACCCCCAAATGAGTTGTACTCATACTACTCAATGACAACAACAACAACAACAAAATTAAATAACCTGATTTTAAAATGGTCAAAGGACTTAACAGACATTTTTTCCAAAGAAGATATACTGATGGCAATACGTACATGAAATGTGTTTATTTCCTATTTAAAGTTGTCCTAGGTTAAAAAAAAAAAAAAGCACAATTTTTAATTATTAGAATGAATTTAACCACTCATCTTTATGTTATAGAGTGCCAGTTTTAAATGCAAATTCAGGTGCATTTAACTCATACGTAGAATCACAGAAATTACACAATTTACATTTTGTAACCTGTATGTACACATGTACTTTATTCTTACATGTTACTGTGACAACACTACACAAAACAAATTGAACTGCTTTTAATTGTACTTCTTGATATGTGTACATTCTACCAACCCTCTATCTTTGGCTTTCTGATGAGTAAGGAAGGACTTTCTCTTTCCTTCAATGCTATTTTCACCAAATACAGGGAAGAGCACAAACAATGGTATGATAGAGTTTCTTGGTCATTTGTGACTCCTGGAACCTCATTGCTTTCTTTCTGTGTTCTCAGCAAGCTCTGATTTGGTCAGCAAGTGTAGCCTCTGGTGCCATGGGTCATAGGTAAAATGTGCTTATTGTGTCCTCACTTCGAGTGGGTCCACTGAGATTCTGTGTTCATGGGCATGTCAACACTGTCTGCCAATGGGTCAGCAAGGAAGAGCCCCAAATTCCTTTGCTCACAAGTACATTCCATCATCCCATTAATAGAAATCTATTAATTTTAGGACAATATCACCTTGGAGCCTGAACTCCTTCTGAAAGTGGGGCTTTATAGCCACCCTGACTTCTGTGTCTCACTGTGGGCCATCCCTTGGCCTGGGAGCCTGAGCCACTAATTTGAGGGTCACCTGAGCCCTCCTCTGACCTCTCCTCACATAGGATTCCAAGCAAAGCCTGCCACAAGTGTCTTCTCTCTTCTTCCCTCCTAAGTCAATTCTACTTTGGAGACCCTATAACTTTCAGGTCCCTCAGTTCCACTCCTACTCTCTGACCATCTAGCCTCTCAAGAGGAGCCAACAATGTTTCAAAAATGCAAATTGTTGAGGTGACTGAGTGTCTCACTGTGGCTGTGTATGCTAACCATCTGCCTTCAGCTCAGGTCATGATCCCAGGGTCCTCAGATAGAACCTTCTGTTGGGATCCCTGCTTAGTGGAGAGTCTGCCTCTTCCTCTCTCTCTCTCTCTCTCCCCCCCCCTCTCTCTCATTCTCTCTTTCTCTCTCTCAAATAAACAAAATCTTTAAAAAACCGTGAGAGACTGTGGACTCCAAGGAACAATCTGAGGGGTTTAGAGGGGTGGAGGGTGGGGGATGGGTGAGCCTGGTGGTGGGTATTAAGGAGGACATGTATTGCATGGATGATGGGGTCTTATGTGTAAACAATGAATCTGAGAACACTATACCAAAAACTAATGATATATTCTATGGTGACTAACATACATACATACATACATACATACATACATAATATGCAATTGTTGTCACAAACACATACACACCAAGGGAAATCCTCCAGCTCTTGTAGGGTTCCATCCACACTCATCAGCATTCCCTTATGGCCTCTAGTCTCTCCATTCTACCTCCACACCTCTCCCTCTCCTCTGCCCATCTCTTACCCAGCCTTCCAGGCTCAGTGCAGGGCTGATGGCTCTCAATGACCCTAAACACATTCACCTTAATTAAGTGCCTTCCTCTGGGCTAACATCAATCACAGAGTTCATTAAACTGTATATCATTGATTTACTTCCTAATTTTTTCCCCCAAAAGCAATGAACAACTTGGGGACAGGGACGCAATTTTCATGCTTTGTTTTTAGCACCAAGCTTAAGGGACTCACATAGAGCAATGTTTATAAATGGTTTCATAGGGAAAGTGCCCAGATGACATGGGAACCGGGGCAGGCAGAAAGACACTCCCTTTGGCTCCAGCCTGCAGAAAGCTCAACCATGAAATCTTTCATTTTCACATTAAAAGTATTTTGATATCAAAAATACAATCATGAAAAACTTTTATTGAAACCATTTCATTTTACTTTCTCATGAGAGCTTACCTAAAAGATTATAGGGTAGTGAAATGGTAAAAAGTACCCCTCTGAATGTCAGGAAAAATGGCTCTGTTCTTGTGCTGCCATTAAATGCTCTGTGTTGTTAGATCAATCATCTAAATTTGGGGGGCTTTGGTGCATTTATCTTTCAAATAAAGACTGTACTAACTGGTGATAATAATGTATGCACTCACTATAGCCACCTGCTACATTTCAGTCTTCATTCAACATATGATCTCATTCCCCGCCCCAAACAACCCCTCAACTAAAGTGAGACTCAGAGGCTAAATATTTGTACCATCTGGTTCTGGTAAAACAGTGCTTGGAAAAGTGGCACACGCTGTTGTACCTCACTCCTCTTCTCTGTACATCACTAAAATTCCATTTCAAAAAACTGCTACTTTACCAATCTTCCCAAAGCTATGAAGAGGCTGACAGTTCAGGAGTCAACACTTGATAGTCAAATTGTGCCAGGCCTCCCAGGTCAGTCTGATTCAGTTAATTCTGCTCCTTCCTCTCTGCAATTCTGTCTAAAAGGAACTCACAGCTCTGAAATTCTATGTTTCTTATATAATCCCTGAATAATTTTTATTCATTCCTTTGCTCTAACCCTTCATACTTTATCTCAAAACCAAGGATGGAGACACAGAACGGTATGAGATGGCAATCTCCAATTTCCTAGAAACTGCACACCTCAAAAATAGCCTGAGCCAAGTGTGCATCCCAATTTTCCCAGGTGCAACTCAGCCAGTATGAATGGCTGAGCTTGGGAAAGAGCAAGAGGAAGTGAAGATCCAACCTCCACAACAAACCCTAAACTCTGGGTTTAAGGCAATATTGCCATGCAAGGCAGGAGACTTTGAGGTGGGCAAGGACAAGTGTTTGAACAAGCCTCTCCAATCCTCGAAAACCATGGTTTTGTTCTCACACTGACCTTGATGCAAGGAAACAGAAGCCACAGCCAAGGAAATGGAACATCTTGGCAGCCCCCATCATTGGTTTCTCAGAATTGCTGTGTCTTCTTCCAAATGAACCTCAGGAGAACCACAATTTTAAAACTTACTTCATCTGGGAGAGTCAAAATTATTTTGGCAGTTCTCGGGAAGGGGAAAAAAAGACAACTAATCCCTTCCCTACTCCCTCCCCATGACAAAAAGAAAAGTTACAACATAGGACAATTACATTCTGTAATTGGAGCCAATTACAGAAATACATTTGAAGATCTGCAGTGTTGCACAATGTGCAAATTTGGAGAAGTAATTTTGAGGCTAAATAAATGTCTGGAGCCTTTATTTAAAATGCCCCTTTGGCTTTGCCCAGCCAATCTGGCACCTCAGGATCACAGAAGAGGCCTTTGTTTCCTTCATGACATCAGAATGGGTGCAAAGAGCAACCATCAGGGAATATTAGGTGAGCAGAGAGGTTATTTCTATTTTAGGGGCCTAAGAATGCACCTTTGCTCCCTGCAGGGTTAGAGAGGCATTAAGCATTAAGCAGGCTGTACCCTATAGGTTGCCTTAGTTAAATATATATATATTCAGCATGATTAATATACAGGTTAATCCTTTGACAAGCCTCCCCATAACTTATGTGCAGCAAAATCTCAAGCTTGCATAATATTATCATGCATTTGCATATATAATGCCATACCATTTCATGTTACTACATATTAAGAAAGGTATATCAAAACTGTAAGTATCCCAAGGAAGTCAATTAAAGTAATGAGAGGGACTTTCATATGAGAATAACTAGGAAAAATGATGACAGAGCACAAACAATTAAAATATATAATATTACAAGGGCTAATAGGAGCCAAATGTGAACATGTTCATCAAGTTTCAGAATGCTGAGGAAGAGGGATAAACTGTGAACACCAAAGAGGTCATTTAGCATAAGTAAAAGAAGTAGATAACAAATACAGGACACACAAATTTCGGAACCTTCAGGCTGTGTTCAGACTTCTGGTCCTGCTCATTTACCCACTCAACTGTCCATCTTTGTATTGAGTCAGTAAATATTTAGAGAGGGAGCATAGTTCCTGCCCTCAAGGATTTCGGGATCTCAGGAGAAACAGAATTCAAGTCAATTGTACAAACATTTGGGACACCTACTAACTGCTGGGAGCTCTACCAGGGAATGCCCACAGGAGAGGTATATGGAATCACATAGAAATGATCAACAGAGCCAGAAGAGGTATGCCAGTAGGTTCAAGAAGGGCTTCTGTGGGAGGCCATGTCTGAATAGAATTTCAAAGGATGATTAGAAAATAGTCCAGAGAGGAGGCAGGGAGTTGGAAACTTCAATGGATGGAGCACTTCTGCTGACTTTTGGCCTACAACTAAACCCGGAGACAGAATCACCCAGACTTCTCAACTACTCCCATGAGCAAACCCTGAGTAGTGACTTTTAGACCTTTGCTTTCAGCTCTTCCCGCAGTTGCACAAAGCACTATTTACAATGAATCTTTTATTCCAAATCATGGATAGTGGGGCTGCTCCTTTGATAAAACTCTTACGGATAGCAATTGTATATAATCTCTTGCTTTCCCCTTCTACCCAATGCACCCCAATAAGAATTTTGTTTTCCTCTTTCCATAGAAAAGCTTTGAAAGTCACCAGCAGCCTCAAATTTTCAACCTCTGATCTATTGTTTGTTTGCATAGAACTTGTTGTGAATCATTGAACACTACATCAAAAACTAATGAGGTATTATATATCAGCTAACTGAACATAATTTTAAAAATGATGATTATAATGTAGATGGCCTTCTTGTTCAGCTGTCTCTTCCAAAACATACTGATGAAATAAACATCTGCAGTAGTGTTTTCTCCAAAGATGCTGATGATTTTATGTAATTAATGTGGAGCAAATGTGTTACCAGTGGTCCCATGGAGTGTCTGGGAAATAATTAAGTGAATGGACATCCCAACCCTAGGGAAGAATGTGGTTGTGGTTGGAAGGTCAAAAAATGTTGGAATGCCCATTGCAGTGCCAATACAGATAGATGGGGCTTGTGAATACCCTGGAGGTGATGCCACTATTACAATATTCATTAGTACACTCCCAAAGAGCAAATGAAGAAACATACAGTTCTTGCAGACATTTTGGTCTCTGATTCAGGCATTCCCAATCATAGCAGATATGATCAAGGAGGGCATTGCACTGATCAATATGAAAATAAAAAGAGTTCAAGATCTCATCATGACTAAACCCACCTTGGTTGGAGAGGTGGATTTTGAAGAAATCAGAAAAAAAGCTGCTTACAGCATTCCAGTCCACAGGGATATTGGTCCCATGACAATGACGATGTTAACAAAGAATACCATTATTTCAGCAAAAATGTGCTGAGGCTTAAAGAGTAGGAAGTATTGAAGCCCAAGGAGTGTGGAGTACTAACTAATTAACTAATTAACTCCTGTGTCTTCTGTCATGAACAACACTCCAAGCCAGTTCAAGAGGCAAAGCAGACCAATAAAAAAGCAATATTTTTTTAAATTTTTTTTTTACTGAAATGGTTTAAGATGATCCTTTGTTTTATTGAAAGCTCAAGTGGCTGGGTATTTCCGCACATAGCATTGCAGTACCTCACCATGGAGCATGCCAGTATCATGCTGGGTCATGTGATCCAGCCAAGAGAAGCCATTAACTTACTGATTAACCTAGACGACATTGTTCCATTGAGAACAAATGTTCAACTTTGTCCAGTCACTTCAGTTAAAAATTTGCCTTTTCTCCAACACAAGTTGTTTCCTGTCTTCTAATTTTGGCCATTCTAACTGGTGTAAGGTGGTATCTCAGTGTGGTTTTATTTTGAATCTCCCTGATGGCTAGTGATGATGAACATTTTTTTCATATATGTCTTCATTGGAGAAGTGTCTGTTCATGTCTTCTGCCCATTTTTTGACATGATTATCTGTTTTGTGTGTTGGAGAGGATGTGGAGAAAGGGGAACCCCGTACACCGTTGGTGGGAATGCAAGTTGGTGCATTTAAAGAGCAGTGTGGAGATTCCTTAAAAAATTAAAAATAGAGCTTCCCTATGACCCTGCAATTGCACTACTGGGTATTTACCCCAAAGATACAGATGTAGTGAAAAGAAGGGCCATCTGTACCACAATGTTCATAGCAGCAATGGCCACGGTCGCCAAGCTGTGGAAAGAACCAAGATGCCCTTCAACGGAAAAATGGATAAGGAAGATGTGGTCCATATATACTATGGAGTATTATGCCTCCATCAGAAAGGATGAATACCCAACTTTTGTAGCAACGTGGATGGGACTGGAAGAGATGATGCTTAGTGAAGTAAGTTAAGCAGAGAGAGTCAATTATCATATGGTTTTGCTTATTTGTGGAGCATAAGAACTAACATGGAGGACATGGGGAGATGGAGAGGAGAAAGGAGTTGTGGGAAATTGAAGGGGGAGATGCACCATGAGAGACTATGGACTCTGAAAAACAATCTGAGGGTTTTGAAGGGGTGGGGGGTGGGGGGTTGGGGGATCCTGGTGGTGGGTACTATGGAGGTCAAGTATTGCATGGAGCACTGGGTGTGGTGCATAAACAATGAATTCTGTTATACTGAAAAGAGATTAAGTAAAAAAAAAAAATTAAATTTTGCCTTTTCTAGAGTTGCATTTCCCAAGTACTATTCCAGTAAGAGTTGGTACTCACTTTAGGTTCCAAACCTTTTGGATTCAACTTATCAAACCAAGGGAAACAAGTTGCTAGAGAAAATTAGGGGAAAAGGAAAAGGGAAGAAATGGTAATTGAATAGAAAAAAAATTACTGTAATTTACATACATATTGTATATGAAAACTACCTGTTAATGGTCATCATTTTGTGTTTTAGTTAGTCAATGTGGAAATATTTAGGATAGTTCCATTTGCTGTTAGTCCTTGTCCCTTGTGTTTTACATTCATGAAGTTTCCCCATTTTTTCCTAGGATTGAATGATTTATTTTATTTTATAGATTGTTTGTGTGTATTGTCATATATGGCTTCTCCTCTATCCTTAAACTTCATTATTACATCTTTGCACTGTTGGGTGTGTCTGTATGGTTTTCTCAGTATATATCAAGACTTATTTTTGAAAAACAAAATTTGAGCTTGGTAATCATTAGGATAACTTGTATACCTATGCAACTTCCTTTTCCACCAAAGACTTATCAGCAGTTTCCTGCTTTTCTTTAACATACCTGCTGACTTTCTCCAATGGGTTTTTGAGAACTTTAATATTAAATTTAGTCAGACTTCCATTAAAAGGTTTTTTTGCATTTGTTTCATATTTTTAAAATTTATTTATTATTTTGTTTCAGCATAACAGTATTCATTATTTTTGCACCACATCCAGTGCTCCTGTTTCATATTTTTAAAATAAAACACTTCTGGGGGGTTCCTGGGTAGCTCAGTGGGTTAAAGCCGCTGCCTTCGGCTCGGGTCATGATCCCAGGGTCCTGGGATCGAGCCCCGCATCAGGTTCTCTACTCAGCAGGGAGCCTGCTTCCTCCTCTCTCTCTGCCTGCCTCTCTGCCTACTTGTGATCTCTGTCAAATAAATAAATAAAATCTTTTAAAAAAATAAATAAATAAAACACTTCTGGGTATCTGGGTGGCTCAGTGGGCTAAAGCCTCTGCCTTCGGCTCAGGTTGTGATCCCAGGGTTCTGGGATCAAGCCCTGCATTGGGCTTTTTGCTCCGCAGGGAGCCTGCTTCCTCCTCTCTCTCTCTGCCTGCCTCTCTGCCTACTTGTGATCTCTGTCTGTCAAATAAATAAATAAAATCTTTGAAATAAAAAATAAAATGAAACTTCTAACTGGTGTGGGGGAGAATAAAAGGAGCACAATACAACACTATACAACATATTCAAGAGAAACAAGAGGGAGAATGGGGTAACTGGGTGATGGACATTAAGGAGGGCATTTGATGTTATAAGCACCTGATGAATCACTAAACTCTACCTCTGAAACTGAGAGAGAGAAACAAGGCTGGAGATTGTTCATAAAACTATTTCACTAGCCAAACCCTAAAAATGTGGCCCAAACTAAGACAGTGAGTTTGGAATTAGATGATACAGAATAGATTCAGTTCATGATGGGGAGTAGAGAAGGGAGAAATGATCTGGGTTTAGGAAAAATGAGTCTAATTCTTAATATTTTGAATTTGAGATCCTTATGACACCATATGATGAGGATGGCCAGTTCCAGCTAGAGGTATAGTTTGGAGCTCAAAAGCAGTTTGTGCTGGAAATATAGTGTGTAGATTGGATTTAAAACAAAAGAGTGAATGGGGTCATATGGGAAGATTGTGAAGAACACAGAAAGTAGGAAAAGAATTCAGAGACAAATCCTAAAGAAAATTAGCATCTAAGGAATAGGAAGAGAGTAACAGCAAAGAGACAGAAAACAGCAGAGAGGTAGAAAGTCAATGTGTAGTTTCATGAAAGTTAAGAGAATGTTTCAGAAAGTAGAGAGTGGCAATGATACTGCTTTAAAGTCAAGTGACATGAGAATTAACAAGTTCCAATTTGATTAAGGAGCTAGAAAGTTGTTGGCAGTCTTAGCAAAATAGTTTCAGGGGATAGTGAGAACAAAACTCCAGATCACAGGGGATTAAGAAGATGAGGAAGGGAGGCAATCCCCTATCTATAATTCAGTAGGAGCCAGTGATCTTCTTTTATTAGTTTCAGAGGGAGTTTAGTGATTCATCAGTTGCATATAATATCCAGTGCTCATTACATCCAGTGTCCTGCGGAAGGCCCATCACCCATTATCCCTTCCCACCACCCACCTTCCTTCCAGCAACCCTCAGGTTGTTTCCTAGAGTTCAGCACCTCTTATGGTATGCTTCCCTCTCTGTTTTCATTTTGTTTTAGTTTTTCTTCCTTTCCCCTATGTTCCTCTTCTTTTTTTTTTTTTTCTTAAGTTCCACATATGAGTGAAATCATATGGTATTTGTCTTTCTCTGGATGACTTATTTCACTTAACATAATACCCTCTAGTTCCATTCATGTTGTTGCACATGACAATTTCATTCTTTTTGATGACTGTATAATAGTGTTATTGATATATAGATATATAGATATATATATATAAAATATCACATCTTCTTTTTTTTAAAAAAAGATTTTTGTTTATTTATTTGACAAAGAGAGAAATCACAAGTACTCAGAGAGGCAGGCAGAGAGAGAGAGGGGGAAGCAGGGTCTTTCCTGAGCAGAGAGCCCAATGCGGGGCTCAATCCCAGGATCCAGAGACCATGACCTGAGCTGAAGGCAAAGGCTTAACCCACTGAGCCACCAGGCTCCCCCCCATTTCTTTATTTATTCATCTGTTGATGGATCGGGGCTATTTCCATCTGTTGGCTGTTGAGGACATTGCTGTTATATGCAGTGGCCCTTTGAATCACTATGCTTGCATACTTTGGATAAATACCTCATAGTGCAATTGATGAGTCATAGTATAGCTGTATTTTTAACTCTTTAACCTCCATACTGTTTTCCAGATTGGCTGCACCAGCTTGCATTTCCACCAACAGTGTAAGAGGTTCCTCTTCCTCCACAACCTTACCATCATCTGTTTTTCCCTGAGTTGTTCATTTTAGCCATTCTGATCACTGTGAAGTGGAATCTCATTGCAGCTTTGATTTGTATTGCCCTGCTGGTGAGTGATGTTCAGTATCTTTTCATGTGTCTATTGGCCATTTATAGGTGCTCCTTGGAGAAATGTCTCTTCATGTCTTTTGCCCATTTCATGACTGGATTTTTTGGTTTGGGGGTACTGATTTTGATAACTTCTTTGTAGATTTTGGATATGAGCCATTTATCTGATAAGGTATTTGAAAATATCTTCTCCCAATTCATAGGAATGCCTTTTAGTTTTGTTGACTGTTTCCTTTGCAAAAGCTTTTTATCATGATGATATCCAAATCGTTCACTATTTATTTTGTTTCTCCTGCCTTGGGAGACATGTCTAGCAAGAAGTTGTTGGCCAAGGTCAAAGAGGTTGCTGCCTGTGTTCTTCTCTAGGATTCCTGTCTCACGTTTAGGTCTTTCATTGATTTTGAGTTTATTTTTGTGTATGGTGTAAGAAAGTGGCCAAATTTCATCCTTCTGCATGTGGCTGTCTAATTTTTCCAACACCATTTGTTGAAGACATTGTCTTTTTTCCATATTCTTTCCTGTTTTGTTGAAGAGTAGTTGACCAAAGAGTTAAGGGTCCAATTCTGGGTTCTTTATTCTGTTCCATTGATTTATGTTTCTGTTTTTGTGCCAGTACCATACTGTCTTGATGATGACAACTTTGTAATGCAGCTTAGTCTGGAATTGTGATGCCCCCAGCTTTGCTTTTTTGTTTTGTTTTGTTTCATCATACCTTTGGCTATTCAGGGTCTTTTCTTGCAACATACAAATTTTAGGATTGTTTGTTTCAGCCCTATGAAAAATGCTGATGATATTTTGATAGGGTTTGCTTTGAATGTGTAGATTGCATTGAGTAGCATAGACATTTTAACAATATTTGTTCCTGCAATTCATGAGCATGAAATGTTTTTCCATTTCTTTGTGTCATCTTCAATTTCTTTCATAAGGTTCTATAGTTTTCAGAATACAGATCTCTTATCTCTTTGGTTAGGTTTATTCCTAGGTATCTCATGGTTTTGGGTGCAATTGTAAATGGGATTGATTCCTTGGTTTCTCTTTCTTCTGCCTCATTGTTAGTGTATAGAATTGCAACTTACTTCTGTGCATTGATGTTATATCCTGTGACTCTGCTGAATCAGTTCTAGCAATTTTGGGGTGGAGTCTTTTGTGTTTTCTGCATAGAGTATCATGGTGTCTGCAGAGTGAGAGTTTGACTTTTTTTTTTTTTTTTTTGCCTATTTGGATGCTTTTTATTTCTTTTTGTTGTCTTATTGCTGTTGTTAGGACTTCTAGTACTATATTGAACAAAAGTGGCAGGAGCTGACATCCCTATCATGTTCCTGACATTAAGGGAAAAGCTCTCAGTTTTTCCCCATTGAGGATGATATTTGCTGTGGGTTTTTCCGATATGGTTTTTATGATATGGAGGTATGAGGAACTAGCATTTTTAACCCTAGTCCTTACATCTTTGAGATTCACTTCCCACCGATAGTATGGGGAATATATTTGCTGAGAAATCATTTGCAACATTATGCTTGGCACAAATTTTAACTGTACTTTTTTTTTACTTTAAATTATACTTATTCATACACTGTGACATTAATAATCAAATGGCAAAATGTGTCCAGCATCCCAGAAGACAACCCCAGTCCCCTTCCAGTCAACAGTCCCTCTGTCACCCCACCACTGAAAAATGTTTTTGGGATCTATTTCACAAGTTACTTTTGCTTTTGTTTTAATTAGCTTCATATAAATTAGCTTCGTATAAACTGAATATTGTACCTGTGTAATTAATTCATTTGTTATGCTAATAAATACTACTTAAGTATTATAATAATAACAACAAAGCCATAAAAAAGACAACCTAATATTTCCACACCTAAGAAATCATCTTCACTGTATAGATGGCAGTGAAATCACTCCCTTTGGAGAAGGCACAACTTCTTTAAGACTACCATGAAATAAACATGTAAACAATAGAAAGATGTATTCAGTATTATGTAAGTGCACCTTTGCTTCTTTCCCAAATCCTAAATCCCTATGCCTTCTCTATAGGTGACTACTCTGCACACTTTGTCACATGTCCTTCCAGGACTTTTTCTATATATTACATATGTTTCATTCAACAAATAATTATTGATTGCCTACTATCTGTGAGATCTTCTATATTACAGATTTTTTGATACTGTTTTTGAGATAAGACAGATTACACTGGATATATTGGAGAATTTCCAGTATGTATCCATACATTTAACTTACATTTGTAATGCCTCATCATATTTCATAAAATATACATATGTGCCAAAAATTGTTTTCTAGTCCCCTGCTAATGAACATTCAGGTTGATTCCAATTTTCACTGTGTAACAATGCAGAGTATATTTAATTTTTATTTATCTTGTCTCCATATGCAAGTATTCATGTAAGCTGTATTCCAAAAATGGAATTGCTGGTCAAAATATGAACTTTTAATTTTTCTAAATCTTGCCAGCTTTTGATAGCTATTGCAAATATACCATCAAAATGGCTGCAGTAATATGCATCACAGAATATGAGGGCATGTTTCCTTGTGTCCCTCACCAGCTCCAGATATGATCTCTTATCTTCTTAACCTTTGTCAATCTAACCAGTAAAATATGGCATCTTGCTGATGTTTTAGTTTATGTTGCCCTGATTATTAGGGAGGCTGAGCATCTTTTCAGTACTTAGGGGTCATTGTTGTTGTTTATCTGGGACTTTATCCCTCCTTCTGTCAAATGCCTTTTCTTACTGATTTGTGTGAATTCTTTATTATGACTGTAACTCATTCTGTTCTATGTGCAGCAAATATTTTCTTCTGATCTTTGACTCTTGTTTTAACTTTGCTTAACATGTCTTTCACTAATCAGTAGTGGTTTGAATGGTTTTTGTTTTATTTTGTTTTGTTTTTGTTGGTTAAATCTGTCAATCAATTCCTTGCTCAGTTAACTCCCCATGACCCCAAAGTGATTAAAAGAATCCCTCTATAGGTTTTCTTTTAGCACCTTTTAAAGTTAGGCTTTCCGTTTTAGAAATCTGTTTCATCTAGAGTTTACTTTTGTGTTTGGTGAAAGGCAGGACTCTAATTATTTCTTCATCAGGTAGGCAGTTGTCCCAAACGCCCTTATCAGATCATTCATCCTTTCTCTATTTCTTATTGCATACCTTCTTCCTCAATCCCCTATATCCATAGGAACTGATTTCCCATGGATATATCCAGTTACAGGTGCTCATCCACATCATTTGAAAAAAAAAAAAAAAAGATGAATATAAAATGTTTCATGAAATAAATATATTTCCAAGTCTTACCAGAAGCTCACTAATGGTTTCCAGCCTCTATCAACTTCTCTAAAACTTCAAAACTCTTTCTCCTCAACTAGAAAAGCTTGGCTGGAATAGGTGGCTTAATTGCCACGTTACGAAAGCAGGCTGCCTCAGAGGCTGCTGCTTTCCACAGTGGAGGGACTCAGGGACATCCAGCACAATGACAGCCCCAAGGAAAGGCCCCATGAAATTACCACATCTCCATCAATTTTACTCCAAGAAAGCGTCTTTGTAAAGTCCTTTTGTGCTTTCACTGATGTTTGTGAGTTATCATGGCTTAATGTAAAAAAAAAAAAAAAAAAAGTGTATTTAAGACAAAAGCCTTTCTTCTTGATAATAGTCAAGAGAGTTGGGAGAGATTAGCCAAATCATAGTATTCTAGAGATGGCATGTCATGACTTTCGTCATGTTTTCAAAAGTAAAGAAAATGTTTTATTACTGTGAACTGATTCGGGTAGATCAAACCAAAGTGCTGCAGTTCATTTCTGTTTTGTAATTGTCCTTAATGCACGACTGCCACCTGGCCAAGTTTCCTTTGCACAGGGAACAGATCAGATGTTCTTTCAACGAGTACAGAAATAATTTTGTTTCAAATCCTATTGGTATAGTTGATATGGATATACTTCTCTTTATTTTTATTGCAATTTTTAATTCCTCAAATGCATGATCCATGCTATCCAAGGTTCATTGTGTCTATGTGTAGTCTTAATTATACCTTCTTTAAGAGTCCTGCCATTAACCAGACAACACACAGGAATTTGAACAAATGATTCAAAATGAGCATTTGCATTTCAGACCTTTGATATGGCACAAATTACCAAAATAGGCCACATACATAAACAGTTTAAACTTCTATTGAGCCGAAAATGGTTAGAGACATTAAGTTCCAGATTCTAACCTGCCCACCCACTGTCTGTAGAACATGCACTTATGGATGATCTTGCTAGTATTGACAGTGATCCCTTGCTCATTGTGACTAATTATGAGACATTGCCTGAAATAAGGAGTTAGGCTCTTCCAATGTAGAGCAGAGTTTGTCTCTAGGCCAAGGTGGTTTGTATCTTTACATTAACACAGGAACTTTCTCTAATCAGGTGGGTAAAGTAGCTCAGAGCATAACTGACACCAGAGCTAATGGGGGAGATGAGTCTCCTGCCCAAACCAAAGATTCAGGATAAGCTACAATTTCTAAGGATATGATATACTCTATTCAAATTTTAGCAAAAGCAGGGTGCCATAGATGTTCCCTTAATGTTTTTCTTTTATTTGTGGGTTCTTTTTATTTTGTTTTGTTTTTTTGTTGTTTTATATTGTTTTGTTTTGGTTCTTTGCATGGAGCACTGGATGTGGTTCATAAATAATGAATCTTGGAACATTGGAAAAATTAAATTAAATTTTAAAAAATAAATAGCTATTTTAGATTCTGTTTAAATAAATAAATAAATTTTAAAAGACTATTTTTTTTAAATTCTTTCTAGGCCAGTTGCTTTTAAAATTCACAGTACAAAGCTTCACATGCAGTAATTTGTGAAAATGCCAATCCAGACTTGTCCCAGGTCTGTTAACTCAGGAACTCAGAGCAAGCTGCAGACTCTAGCCCGGGACCCTGCAGCCAGTGTTCTGTTGGCCTGGCTTGGACACACACTGGTGCCATCATGTTAGATGAAAAGTGCAAGGCATAAGAGAAAGACAGACTGGACAGAGTGTGACAGCACAGGGTTGCTGCTACACAGCATGGCACACCAGCACAGCTCCAAGTGGGAGACTCCAAGTGAGGACCACAACGAGTACAAGTACATTCCAATAACACATTCCATGAGAGAAATTCCATAGTCTAAAAGGACAGCAGCCATCATTTCCTTCATGCTTCCTAAAGTCAAAAAGAGCCTCCAACTTCCTGCATTTGCCTTAAATTTGTTTGTGCAGATTTGTTAGTCACCAGGTCAGTTTACTATATAGACATGACAAATATTCAGTGACAGCAACAGTGCATCAAATCCTTCTTCTCCCACCAGCCAAGGAAAGCTCTCTGCTTTTAAGGGTTAATTCAGGTATACTGGACCCACACAGATAATCCAGTTAGTTTCCTTAATTTAAGGTCAACTGTGCCGCATAACATAAGACAATTAAGGGAATGGTATCTCATCACATCACAGGTTCTGGGGAGCAGGGTGGGACAGCTGGGGGGGTGGCATTTCAGAAATTCTGTTTACCTCAGCTATAAAAACTGCCTGTATGCTGGTATTCTGGTGGCCTTGTTGTGTTTCATTAAGTTCCCAAATTGGCAGTTTCTTTTCCTGAGCATTTGGGATAATGATCCTTCTTCAGGATTCATAGACCATGAGAATGATTGCAAATTCAGGCCAATATTTGCTTGCAAATATTTCATTGCTGTATCAAATATCCTCAGCAGGTATAAGATACTGTGTTGTCTTTAATACACAAAGATAATGCTACTCATCTCCCTGCCTTCCCATTGAAAAAGGTTATTAATTTAATTTATTTATTTGAAAGAAAGAGAGAGTATGCGAGAGCAGCAGAGGAAGAAGGAAGAAGATAGCTCCCTGCTAAACAGAAAGCCTGATGTGGGACTCACTCCCAGGACCCCAGGATCATGACCTGAGCTGAAGGCAGACATTTAACCAAAAAAGCCACCCAGGCACCCCAAAAGGGGTTATGTTCTTAATGTGCTTCCTGAGAGTGTTGGTGGCTTAATCTGCTCTTCCTCACTTATCTCATCCACCTGCAATAATGTCAGTGGTAACAGTTGAGGTTTGGAGATAACTGAGAAGAACTTAATAAAAGGAATAATAAGATTTGACCAGACATATATAAGAATAGCAGGAGGCCATTACTTCTGGGTCAGAGGAGCAAGGGAAGGAGTGGTTACAAGATCACTGAAGTCTTAGGTAGAGGAACACAGACATCTCCAACCTACAGCCTGGCAAGGAATAAGTCAGAGGATAAGTACTCTGAGCTTTCTTTCCTCCCCTCTCCAATTGTCTACTGATGCCTCCTATCAGTTGAACCCACCCAGAGCCAGAAAAAAAAAGGAAGCCTGGTGGATACAGTCAATAGAGATCAGCATCCAAGAGTACAGAACATAGTGAGAAAACTGAAAATATAGTGACTTTGATATCAAAGAAGGGGAATGTATTAGTCATAACAAATTAGGTTTTGCTGTGGCAACAAATGATCCAAAATCCTAGTGGCTTTCAATAATGGTCACATGTTCATCCAGGTCCAACTGCTACTCTGCTCCATGTCATCTTCCCTCCAGAATATAGGCCATTGGAGCACCATCATCTGATGCCTGTCCAATCTTATAGAAAGAATAAAGGAAGCAATCCTGGTACCAGCTACAAAAGAATCTGTCTAGAAATGGCACACATTAATTCCATTCTCATTTCAATGGCTAAAGCACATCACATGGCCATTCTTGGCTTATTAAATATATAGCAATGTATAAGTTCCCACTGTGATGCATATCATTCAGGGGAAAAACTGGAATATCTAACAAACAGAAACACAATGTAACAGAAAATGGATGAGTGGATATGGGTAAGCAAACTGCAGTATATCACAGTCCACCTTTGGCTATCCAATATCCACATCTACCCTTCCCTTTTTTTTTTCTTTTTGTTATTGTGTTATGTTAGTCACCATAAAATACACCATTAGTTTTTGATGCAATGTTCCAAGATTCATTGTTTATGTACAATGCCCAGTGCTCCAAGCAATACGTGCCCTCACATCTACCCTTCTAATACAGAGAATACCCTCAGTCCTTACCCATAGGAGATCAACTCTGAGGACTCACCTATTACTTCATCCAGCTTGAAGTCTAAGAATATTAGGAACTATCCTCATAATTATGTCCAAATGTGGTTTCTCAAGGCCTAATGACTTACAAACTTATGACCTAAAAAGCTACCTTCCTCATTAACCCATCCAATATGCATAATTGCAATAAAAACTCACTTCCTTTGGGAAAGGAGGAGAATAGGAATTATGCAGCAGCCATGAACCTATAGTCATTATCAAACCCTATTAGACAAAATTTTGTGTATATATGTGCATTTTTCTAAGGAAGCAGTCCATTATTGATTAAAAAATCTCAAAAGAATTCTGAATTTGAAAAAAGTTAGGAACCACTGAAATAAAAAGTTATATTATTGAGAACTAAAATTTTTCTGCTGTAGGAGAATTTTCCTACAACAGAAACAAAATTAGAACTCATTTCTAGATTATAGAAGTTGAAGGTAAAAGGGAGATAACCCCTTAATTCTCTGAAGTAAGATGAAAACCATTCTACATTCAGTAGAGAAGAGCTTTCTCAGCCCCTGGAATATTTTGTATGTATAATTTTGTTTCCATAAATGATTTAGGAGTATAGTTATATCTTCTATCAAGAGCTGGACAATTGAAGTAAAATTGAATACATAAGCAGTACATAACCATTTCACTCCAATTTAGATTTAACCACAGCTAGCTTGCAATGTGCTCATAATGAATTACTTCCAATGAGAAAGTAATTGTTTCACAGAAGAACAGAAAAATAGTTCATTATGGTAAATACATTTTAATGAGATCCCTGAAGCCACCTCTCATCTTACATGAGTCTCAGTGCATGCTGATGTCAGAGAATATTTGTCAAGTGAATTTCTGTTGGAATTCCTTTGACTTTATCCTTTTTCCTTCCAGTGGAATTGGAAAGTAAATTGATGTGGTCTTCCACTTTTCTCAAAGATTAAGTCTCCAGATTCTTAAAAAGAGAGAGAGAGACAAAGATGTCATTAGGGAAACTGGAAGGAAGAGTATGTTACTGAGAAACTGCGGTGGAAGTTACAGAGAGATCTTCTAAGTGCACCATCTAAAATAATCTATATATTAGTATCTGGAAAATTGTGACAAAATAATCTTTTTAAAGATGACTAATAATTATCTGTGACTGAATTCTAAATTCTAGAGCAGAGATGACAAATACAAAACACATATGCCACGAAAACAATTACTACATACCAGCCAATCAGAGAAACTTAAAATCTCTGGATATCTCTGCCCAGGAAAATTCAAAGCTATGCTACTTTCTTTTTTATTATTATTACTATCAGTTATATGCTACTTTCTTTTAAAAGTAGTGATGATAATTATGATACGGATGAGGATGGTGATGATAAAAAAAATAATCCTGGGGGTTCAAATGTCAAGATTTTAGCAAAATAGAGTGGGCCAATTTATGGAGAAATAATGAGAAATTCTTCTGGTAAAAAATGTGAACAAATGTACTTACACAAGTTGGTGATAGGGGATCTACAGGTGAAATTATGTAAGATAAGTTCTAGTGGGAAATGACAATTGTCATCCACAAGAAAATTCACACCAGAAGTAAGAAAGAAGTGAGCTAGTTGGTTGGTTTCTTCCTATAAGCAAGTCTTTAAGGAAAGATGAAGCCTCCATAGAGACCTGCCTTCCTGGGAGATATCTTGTAAATGTTATAAGAGTTAATTTTTTTAAATCCTCAAATTTTTGTAGCCACCTTAGAATCCAAGGAAGGGGCCCTCTCTATTTGATGCTATGGTAGATCTCAACAAAAAAAATCTACAGTGCTGTTTTTTCTTACTTCTGAGAAATAAAAATAATTCTGAGCAATATATTAAGATATTTATTCTAAGAATACTAGCCACATGAGCAAATATCTAATTATATTCTGAGGTAATTCAAGTGTAGCCATAGTTGTTACGAGATACAGAACCAGAACTTTATAAAAGAAGTAAGATGAAGTGTCATTTGCGAGTACCTTCTTCCATTCCATGGGTTGCCTCTTTGTTTTCTTGACTGTTTCCTTTATTGTACAGAAGTTTTTGATCTTGAAGTCCCAAAAGTTCATTTTTGCTTTTGTTTCCTTTGCCCTTGGAGACATGTGATTAAAGAAGTTGCTGCGGCCTTTGTTGAAGAGGTTACTGCCCATGTTCTCCTTGAGGATTTTGATAGTTTCCTGCCTCTCATTGAGGTCTTTTATCCATTTTGAGTTTATCTTTGTGTATGGTGTAAGAGAACTGTCGAGTTTCATTGTTCTATACATAGCTATCCAATTTTCCCAACACCATTTATTGAAGAGTCTGTCTTTTTCCCACTGTATATTTTTCCTACTTTATCAAAGATTATTTGACCATAGAGTTGCAGGTCTATATCTCGACTCTCTACTCTGTTCCACTGGTCTATATGCCTGTTTTTGTGCCAGTACCATGCTGTCTTGGTGATCACAGCTTTGTAGTAAAGCTTGAAATCAGGCAACGTAATGCCCCTAGTTTTGTTTTTCTTTTTCAACATTTCCTTAGCAATTTGGGGGCTCTTCTGGTTCCACACAAATTTTAGGATTGTTTGTTCCAGCACTTTGAACAATGTCAGTAGAATTTTGATTTACATGGCTTTGAAAACATAGATTGCTCTCGGTAGTTTAGACGTTTTAACAATGTTTATTCTTCTGATCCATGAGCATGGAATGCTTTCCATCTTTTTGTGTCTTCTTCAATTTCTTTCATGAGTGTTTGGTAGTTCCTTGAATACAGATCCTTTACCTCTTTGGTTGAGTTTATTCCCAAATATCTTATGGTTCTTGGTGCTATAGTCAAAAGAATAGATTCTCTAATTTCCTTTTCTATATTTTCATTGTTAGAGTATAAGAAAGCAACTGATTTCTGTACATTGATTTTGTATCCTGCCACATTACTGATTTGTTATATGAGTTCTACTGGTTTGGAGGTGGAGTATTTTGGGTTTTCCATAGAAAGTATTATGTCATCTAAGAAAAGAGAGAGTTTGGCTTCTTCTTTGCCAATTTGATACATTTTATTTCTTTTTGTTGTCTGATTGCTGTCGCTAGGACTTCTAGTACTATATTGAACAACATTGGTGAGAGTAGGCATCCTCGTTGTGTTCCTGATATCAAAGGGAAGGCCATCGGCTTTTCCCATTGAGAATGATATTCACTGTGGGTTTTTCATAGATATATTTTATGACACTACAGACAGGACTGATATCTAAGATCTATAAAGAACTACTCAAACTCAACACTCAAAAAACAGATAATCACATGAAAAAAATTGGTCAGAAGACATGAGCAGACACGTCTCCAAAGAAGACATACAAATGGTTAACAGACAGATGAAAAAATGTTCATCATCATTAGCCATCAGGGATATTCAGATCAAAACCACACTGAGGTGCCACCTTACACCAGTTAGAATGGCCAAAATTAACAGAAGAGTAAACAACAAGTGTAGGAGAGGATGTGGAGAAAGAGGAACCCTCTTACGCTGTTGGTGGGAATGCAAGTTGGTGCAGCCACTTTGGAAAACAGTGTGGAGATTCCTTAAAAAATTAAAAATAGAGCTACCCTATGACCCTGCAGTTGCACTACTTGGTATTTACCCCAAAAATACAGATGTAGTGAAAAGAAGGGCCATCTGCACCCCTATGTTCATAGCAGCAATGTCCACAATCACCAAACTGTGGAAAGAACCAAGATGCCCTTCAACAGATGAATAAAGAAGATATAGTCCATATATGCAATGGAGTACTATGTCTCCATCAGAAAAGATGAATACCCAACTTTTGTGTCAACAGAGATGGGACTGGAGGAGATTATGTTGAGTGAAATAAGTCAAGCAGAGAGAGTCAATTATCATATGGTTTCACTTACTTGTGGAGCATAAGGAATAACACAGAGGACATTGGGAGAAGGAGAGGAGAAGGGTGTTGAGGAAAATCAGAGGGGGGAGATGAACCATGAGAGACTATGGACTCTGTGAAACAAACTGAGGGCTTTGGAGGGGAGGGGGGCAGAGTATTAGATGAGCCTGGTGGTGGCTATTAAGGAGGGCATGTATTGCATGGAGCACTGGATATGATGCATAAACAGTGAATCTTGGAACACCAAAAAAATAAAGTTAAAAAACCCATGAGAGACTATGGACTCTAAAAAACAATCTGAGGGGTTTGAAGTGGTGGGGGGGTGAGAGGTTGGGGTAGCAGGTGGTGGGTATTATAGAGGGCATGGATTGCATGGAGCACTGGGTGTGGTGAAAAAAATAATGAATACTGTTATGCTGAAAATAAATAAAAAATAAATTTAAAAAATTTAAAAAATGAGTCATAAAGGAAGCTAACTTAAAAAAAAAGAAAAAGAAAGAAGTAAGCTGAAAAAATGATATAAATATCTGCAATCTAAACTGTGTCCATTTGTCTCAGCATAATTGAAAATGGTAGAAACATTTGCAATTTTTTTTGTAGTGTTTATTCAGTGAAATCTTAGAAATTCTTTTAATCAAAACTGATTCAACAGAAAATAAAAACCTATTATTAGCATTACTATTAGCATTACTATTAGTAAATACATTTACATTACATTACAATTACTAATTAGTAATTAGCATTACTATTACTATTACTACATTACTATTACTATTAGCAATACTACTATAATTACTATTAGCATTAAATAAATTGAAATAGAGGTTTACAATCTTCTCATAAAGAAACACAGCTATATAAGATTTTACCAGGGATCTCTAGAACATATTGAAGGAATAAATAATTCAAATGTTATACAATTATTTTAGAAAAAAGATGATATGGATTTATATCCATAATTATGGTTGATCTATTATTAGAAAAACAATTAATGTAATTTACTACATTGACCAATAAAAACAAATAATGTATAACCATCTGTATAAATGCAGAGAAAATTTGTGGGAAACCATATCCCTTTCACAATTTTAAAACAAAATAAAATTCTTAACATGCTGAAAACTTCCTTAATCCCAAAATCCAAAAAACAGTTTCTTTAAAAGAACCATAGCACACTGATGTTTCACTAAAGATCAGAAAGATCTGCCTGCTTTCTGTCATACTATACTAGAAATCTTGGACACCACAGCAAAGCTGGAAAAAGAAAAAGGTGAAAGAGGTAGAAATAAAGGATCAGAAAAGTGTTTTCCACATGTACAAATGATAGAGCTGTATACATAAAAAAATTACAAAGAATCTACACATAATTATAATTAATGGTAGAAATTAACAAGACTTTTGGGCACAAATTAAATTTCTTAAAAATCCCTTTTGAAGACTCTCTTTCAGAAAGATGGAGTAGACATACTTACTCTCATTCCTCTCACTAAGTACAACTAAAACCCTTTTATGTATAAACCAAACTGTTGCGGCCAGTGCAACAAATCAACCAGGAACGTGAGGGTAAGAGGATGAAGAAAAGAAATTAAGAGACAAAGAGATGGGGACAGGAGGAGCACTGAGGAGGATGTCCAACAGTGCTAAATTTATTCAAAGCACTAAGGCCATATATATAATGATAGGAGAAACAATACACCTGTGTCCAGTTAAAAAACCACGAGTTCCCATAATAAGTTTCACATTTAACTATAAGCAGACCTCGTGATGCCAAATGGCTGATGCTAGTACAATTGTATTGATACAGCACACCTGAAAGTAATTTTTGAGCAGTAGTTGGGCAGCAAGGACCAGCAACGAACTTTTGACCCCAACCGAATTGTTCTCAATTGTTTAGCAAGCATGTGGAGGTCACGTAGGCAAGTGCACAACACATAGCACAGACCCTTTCTCAGTGCTACTCAACTTTTCCCGTCCTAAACCTTTTGTTAGGTTATTCGGACTTTAAAGGAGGCACAAGTCAGGGCCTGGTTTGGTCCTCGTCTCAAGCCTTATTTTGGCCTCCCCACGCCAAACAAAACAAGAATGAAAGGTGTAGAGAAGAATGCAAACTACGTTGGAAAACCTGGATCTAATAAACAACATGATGCTGAGTTCCTCAGGTTTTCTTTGCCTCAAATATCCCAGACTGGTTTTAGAGAAGCTAGCAACATGGGAATTCCAATGGGCACAGACACACAAAAGCACAATGAAAATCCTGCTCTCTTTAGCCTAAGGACCAGGAATTGGGCAGCTTAACAAGACAAAAACTTTTAGATGGTAACTGCTCTATTCCAGACCCCATCTCTACCTTTGGCAGCAAAGGATTAATGCAGAGCCTAGACTTGGTGAGTCTGAACCCTCACTAAGCTGTGATTGAGGCATCCCAACTCCAATGATATTGTGGCAGTCAGAGAAGACCAAGAGAGGATGAAAATACAGTAAGTCTCAGCAAAGAAAAGAAAAGTATAAAGAAAAACCAAATAGATATTTTACACTAAAAATACGATAAAAAAAAAAACAACTTAAAACCCAATGAATGTGTACAAATTACTGGTGAGAATGTGGAGGAACAGGAACTCTCATTCATTCCTGGTGGGAATGCAAATTTTGGAAGAAATTTTGGCAACTTTTAATAAAGCTAGACATATCATATAATCCAACAATGACCCTTCTAGGCTTTTGTCCAGTAGATTTTAAAACATATCCATATGAAATTCTTCATGTAAATATTATAACAAATTTATTCACAAAACTGTGAAGTCAACCAAGATGTCCTTCAATAGGTAAATGAAAAAACAAACTATGATACACCCATATAATAAAATACTATTCTTTTCTATAAAAAGGAATGAATTATGAAGTTATGCAAAGATATGAATGAAACTTAAGTGCATATTGCTACACACACACACACACACACAGTCTACAAAGACTACATAATTTATGATTCAACTTATATAATATTCTGGGAAAGGCAAAACTATACAGATGGTAAAGACATTTGCATTTCTTGGGACTGGTGAAGCATGGGTGATTTTTGAGCAATGAAATTATTCTTTATGATACTGTAATAATGAATCCATACAACTTTACAGCAGAAAGAATAAACCTTAATTTATGTAAATTTTTTAAAACCATTTAGTATATAAAGAATCTCAAGATGGAAAGCAGACTATGACAAAAGAATTCAACTGTGCTACCTATATATGAAATAACCTTACTGAGGAGGGGTAGGAGTGGGAAGGGTAATGACCTAAGTTATTTTGCCTATTAGCAGTCTGTAATGCCAAAGATAAAAGGAACTGCACATAAGCACCACAGTCTACTTGATAGATTAATTTCCATTAGGGGTATGGATAAAGAATTTTGAAGCCACAATTTATGTATACTATAATTGAACAGTATATAAATGTATGGCATATGAAGAGGGACAGATTTTGCAACACTGAAGTGGGAGATTAAAGAGAAGTAAGGGGAGAAGTCTAGAATAACACATGTGGTAATGAATTAAAGTTTGAGACATCACAATGAGCTCATCTTAGTTTAATATAGATAAATATGACTATACAGAGAAAGGTTTATAGATTTGTGTGTATACAGGTTAATAAACAATCATGCTGTGTGTTTTTGTTTTTGTTTTTGTTTTGCTCTGTCAGTTTACAGGGACTAATAGCATTGAACACAGCTAGCACCCAGATCTTAGTTCCTTAATACCCTTCTCTGATAAAAGGAATCAGGGCTCCACAGTGACATGGATGATCCTAGGACTGAAATATACAGGATAACCCAGGAGAAATGTGTAGTGCCAGAAAGTAAGTACTAACAACAACAACAATAATAATACAAACACCAATGGAAGTTTGTCAAAGAGACATGAAACCAATTGAAAGGGTCCCTAATGACCAAAGTTGGAATAATTTGAGAAAAAAAATAACATAGCATTAGGTTAGAACACAATGTATAAAATAAACATTCATGAACCCATACTAATATAGGTAAATGAATAAATGATTGATATGATGGATGAGGGTAGCTGATAGATGATGATGACAATGATAGGTGATAGATGATAGATATAGATAGATAAGTAGATAGATGATAGATAGATAATAGATGATAAATAGATGATAGATGAAAAAAATGAAAGAAAGAAAAAGAAAGAAAGAAAGAACAAAAGAAAGAAAGAAAGAAAGAGAAAGGGAAAGAAAGAAAGGAAAAGACAGAAAGGAAGGAAGAGAAAGAAAAAAAGAAAAGCAAAGGCAAATCTCTCATGGAGAAGACTTTCTAATGATTTATGTAAATACTCTGTGTTCAAGGGGATATAGCATAAATCCCCCTTCCTTAAATACTAGCTGCACATAGTGACTTTATTACAAAGAACACAGGATGAATTAGGGGGAAAAGAGAAACCTTACAGTAGAGACAGATGACAAATACCATCTCAGCCAAGTGATCAAGACTAACATCAACACTCATGTTGATGGTATATTGATAGTATGCCCCTTGTGAGTATGTGATGAGAATGGCATTTTGCCTCTGTGACCTTCCTTCCCAAAATCCACAATCACAGTCTAATCATAAGAAAAACACCAGAAAGGACCCAATTAAGGAACAATATACAAAATATCTGGTATTTCTCAAAACCATCAGGGTCATCAAAAACAAGGAAAGTCCGAGAAAATTTCACAATGAAAGTAGCCTGAGGGGACATGGTGACTAAAGGTAATGTGGTACCATGGAATGGGCTTCTGGAACATAAAAGGAACACTAGGTTAAAAACTAAGAAGGTGTATAAAGTATGGACTTTATGTATCAATATAGGCTTATACATATGGACAAGTAAACCAGACCATACTGATGCAAACTCTTTACACTATCAGCATAACTCTTTTTTTTTTTAAAGATTTTATTTATTTATTTGACAGAGAGAGATCACAAGTAGGCAGAGAGGCAGGCAGAGAGAGAGAGAGAGAGGAGGAAGCAGGCTCCCTGCTATCAGCATAACTCTTAAGTCTAGATCTATTCTAAAGTAGTCTATTAAAAAGTAAGTTTAAAAATCAATGGATGGGCTTATTACCAGAATAGAGAAAACAAAGTAAAGAATTGGTAAACCAGAAGATAGAAATAACCCAAACTGAAAATAAATAAAAATGGATTTTTTAAGATTTTATTTATTTATTTGTCAGAGAAAGAAAGAGCACATGAAGGGGGAGCAGCAAGCAGAGGGAGAAGCAGGATTCCTGCTGAGCAAGGAGCCTGATGTGGGATTTGACCCCAGGACCTGGGATCATGACATCAGCTGAAGGCAGAGGCTTAGCAGACTGAGTCACCCAGGCATCCCAAAAAATAGATTTTTTTTAAACAAACAGAGCCTTAGGACCTGTGGAACTATAACAAAAGATCAAGCACTCATAACATCAGAATTTCAGAAGAGAAATTGGAATGGGAAAAAATTTTCCAAATTTGGCAAAAGACACAAACCTACATGTTTAAAAAGTTGAGCAAACATAGGGTAAACACAAAGAAATCCATGCCAAGATTTATTATAACTAAACTTCTTAAAAACTAAAAACAAAAAGAAAAAATTTTAAAAGCAACCAGTGAGAAATCTGCTATCAGATTTCTCTGATATCTGATTTATCAGAAATCTTTCTATCAGAAAAAAGTAAACCCAAATTTTATGTTTCTCATCAGAAATCAGAGAGGCCATCAGAAAATACCTAAAAAGAAAACAAAAATTTAAGAGCTATCAACTCAGAATTCCATATCCAGGTAAGTTTTTCTTCAGAAATGAAAAATATATGAAAAACTTCTCAAATGAAGGAAAACTAAAACCATTTGTTAAAAGCAGATCTACTTATTCATTCAAATGTATAAATAAAATCTTTTTTTAAAAACCTACCCTTAAAGAAATAACTGAAAGAAGTTACCTAAAGAGAAAACTTATCAAAGTAGGAAATGGAATGCCAGGAAGAAAAAAGAGAACAATAAGAGAAAAGAAAAAGGGGGCAAGGCAGGCAAATGAGTAAACTTTTCTTCTCTTGTAGAGTTTTCTAAATTATATTTAGAGCTGAAGCAAAAATTATAACAATTGCATGATGTGACTCTCAAGGTATGCAAAAGTTAATATTTAAGATACTATAAATAAAAGAAGATAAAGAAAGTAAAAGGAGGTAAAATTTTCTATACTTCACTAAAACTGATAAAATAATGACACAAGCAAATTGATAAATATATAAAAATACTTATGGAAATCACTAAAAAGGTAAACAAAACAATACACTAAAAAAACTATTGATTTAAAAAAAACAAAACAAAACAAAACCAGAGACAGAAAAAATAAAATGTCAGACTTAAGTAGTCTAACTACAGTAGCCAAAAGGCTGAGATTGGTGGTGTGAATTAAGAACATGATCCACTTATACTCTGTCTATAAGAAAGGAAGTTGATGGTAAAAGGAAGCAAGATATGCCATACAGACATTAATCAAAAGGAAGCAGGAGTAGCTATATTAACATCAGAAAAAGTATACTTCAGACCAAAGAAAATTACCAGGGACAAAGAGAGACTTTACCTAATGATAAAAGGATCAATCCACCTTGGTGATATAGCAATTCAAAATATGTGTGCACCAAAAAACAGATGCAAAATATGTGAAGAAAAAAATAACAAAAACAAAAGTAGAAATACATAATTCCATAATGGTAGCTGTAGATTTCAATAACCTGCTCTCCACAATTGACAGAACAATTGGACAAAAAATCAGCAAGGGTATGGAAATTTAACAACATATACAAGGTGCACCATATCTTGGTTAATAAAGCAAACCACAACAAATGTAAAATAATAGAAATAATAAATAACTTATTCTCTAACTACAATGAATTCAAACTAGAAATTAATAACATTCTTTGGTCTCAGTCACAGAAACAAGATAACAAAGGGGACATCATTATTTGGAAAGTCTTGCAATAAGACACACACATTGTGCTGCCACTTGACTCTAAGATCTACCACCTTCAGAAGTCAACTGTGGCAAGCAGAGAGAAATTATAACTGGAGTGCCAAGTCTAAAAATGAAGATGATGGGGTAAGATAACCATAAACTCACCTCATCCCATAGATACAACTAGATAGCATTGGCATCAGATCAAACAACCCAGAAAAGGACCCAAAGACTGCCCAAACAAATGCAACTAAATATAAAGAAGTCACATCAAAGAGAATAGGAAGGGCAAGGACTCATTGGGAACACAAACTCCATAAGTCTGACCACCAGAGAGGAGACATGGGCACAGAGAGGGGCAAGAAACAAGCACACCAAGGAGCCCACAAGGGAAAGAGAAATACCCATAGTACTTGGCTTGGAAAATCAGAGGGATTGAATTTCATGAGTTCCTACAGCCAGCAGGAATTAAAGCCTGGAACTTTTTTCTTTTTTCTTTAAGATTTTGTTTATTTATTTATTTGAGAGAGAACACACAAGCAGGGAGGAAAAGAACAGGGAGAGAGAGAAGCAGATTCCCCACTGAGCAGGGAGCAAGGAGCCCAATGCAAGGCTTGATCCCAGGACCCTAAGAGCCTAAGGCAGATGCTTAACCAAACGAGCCATCCAGGTGACCCAAAGCCTAGAACTTTAAAAATCAGTGGGCTTGGCTCTGAGAGAGTTTGGTGGGAAACAGGAAGCTGGACCCTTGCCCTTAAAGAAATAGCACAGGAAACAGCTTGTGGAGATACAGTTTGAAAGCAGCAGCTTTAAAGGTACCTGGGCCTTATAGGAGTTAGTGACTAATCTCGGAGTTCACTGAGGACTTCTCCAGGAACAATGGTAGGCACTATTTCCCTCTCCCACCCCTCATCATAAACACACAGGCACCTGTGAAAACCAGCACAGCACTGGCACTTATACCGCACTTGCTTACACCATGCCCTGCCCCCTCCAGCCAGATCTGCCTCAGTCCTGGTGATGCAGATCCCCTCCCCTAGAAGACCAACACAAACCTTGCCAACACTGCAACTCCCAACCTCCTCACAGGGCATGTGCACCTTGTTAAAATTGCACCCAACTATCACACACTTTGTGGAATAGCCCCAACCAGCCCAGATCTCCACAATGGCTGTGAAGGAGAACCAGTACCACGTAGTTAAAAGTGCAAGTCCCACCCACTACTTTCAAGAGCAAGAGATATAGCCTACCTTCCTAACATAGAGGAAAAACAGAGAGCTAAGCAAAATGAGGGGATAGGAATATGTCCCAAATGAAAAAACAGAACAAAATCACAGCAGAAGATCTAAGCAAATAGTATCATAGAGATACTCACTGGACTTCAGAAAAGAGTGGAGGACATCACTGAAACCCTAAACAAAGACTTTAAAAAATAACACATCAGATATTAAGAACTCAATAAATGAAACTAAAAATACGCTTGGTGGAATATACCAGGCTGGAAGAAGCAGAGAATGAATTAATGAACTAGGACACAGAGTAATGAAAGTAATCAAGCTAAATAAATGAGAGAAGAAAGAATTATGCAAGATAAACAGACTGAGAGAACTCATTGACTCCATCAAGCATGAAAACATTTGCATTGTAAAGATCCCAGAAGGAGAAGAGAGAGAAAAGGGGACAGAAAGTTTACTTTAAGAAATAATAGCTGAAAATGTTCCTAATCTACAGAAGAAAACAGATATCCAGACCCAGAAAGCATAAAGATCCCCCCAAAAATTCAACCCAAGGAGGTCCACATCAAGACATACAGTAATTAAAATGGCAAAAAGTACCAATAAAGAAAAAAAAAAGCAGCAAGAGAAAAGAAGACATTTGCATACAAGGGTAAACACTGTAAACCTATCAGCAGATTTTTCAGAAGAAACTTTGCAGGCCAGAAGGTTGTGGCACTATGTATTTGGAGTACTAAAAGGGAAAAATCTATAGCCAAGAATATTCTATCTAGCAAGGCTATCATTCAGAATAGAGAGATAAAGTTTCTCATACAAACAAAAACTAAAGGAGTTCATGACCACTAAATCGACCCTACAAGAAATATTAAAGGGGACACTGAGTGGAAAGGAAAAACTGTAAGGGAGAATATGAAAAGTAAAAGACACAAAAGCAGTAAAAAATAAATATTTATTCACAAAATAAAAGGATGTAAAATAGGGGGGAGGAGTCAAGATGGCGGAGAAGTAGCAGCCTGAGACTACTTCAGCTAGCCGGAGATCAGCTAGAAAGCTTATCTAAAGATTGCAAACACCTGAAAATCCATCGGAGATCGAAGAGAAGAAGAACAGCAATTCTGGAAACAGAAAAACAACCACTTTCTGAAAGGTAGGACCGGCGGAGAAGTGAATCCAAAGCAACGGGAAGATAGACCCCGGGGGGAGGGGCCGGCTCCCAGCAAGCTGCGGAGCAACCGCACACAAAATCAGGACTTTTAAAAGTCTGTTCCGCTGAGGGACATCGCTCCAGAGGCTACCTGGGGCAAAGCCCACACAGGGTCAGCGTGGCCTCAGGTCCCACAGGGTCACAGAAGGATCGGGGGTGTCTGAGTGTCGCAGAGCTTGCAGGTATTGGAACGGGAAAGCCGGCTACAGAGACAGAGCCGACAGTAAGCTCGCAGCTCAGGGTGACCTTGAACCAGTCGCAGGCTCGGTGAGCTCGGAGCACGGCCGGAAGTCAGGCAGACGGGAGTGACTGGGCGCGCTTCTCTGAGCGTGCACTGAGGAGTGCGGCCCTGGGCTCTCTGGCTCCTCCGGGCCGGAGACCAGGAGGCCGCCATTTGTATTCCCGTCCTCCGGAACTCTACGGAAAGTGCTCAGGGAAGAAAAGCTCCTGAAAGCAAACCCGAGCGGATTACTCACCCCAGCCCCGGGTAAGGGCGGTGCAATTCCGCCTGGGGCAAAAACACTTGAGAATCACTACACTAGGCCCCTCCCCCAGAAGATCAACAAGAAATCCAGCCGAGACCAAGTTCACCTACCAAAGAGTGCGGTTTCAATACCAAGAAGAACAGCAGAATTCTAGAGGAGGAGAAAGCAAAGCACAGAACATTTTTAACACTCCCCTCACTGAAATGGACAGATCAGCCAAGCAGAAGATCAACAAAGAAATAAAGGTCTTAAATGACACACTGGACCAGATGGACATCACAGATATATTCAGAATATTCATCCCAAAGCAACAGAATACACATTCTTCTCTAGTGCACATGGAACATTCTCCAGAACAGATCACATCCTGAGTAATAAATCAGGTCTCAACCAGTATCAAAAGATTGGGATCATTCCCTGCATATTTTCAGACCACAGTGCTCTGAAGCTAGAACTCAATCACAAGAGGAAATTTGGAAAGAATCCAAACACATGGAGACTAAACAGCATCCTTCTAAAGAATGAATGGGTCAACCAGGAAATTTAAGAAGAATTGAAAAAATTCATGGAGACAAAGGAAAATGAAAACACAACAGTTCAAAATCTGTGGGACACAGCAAAGGCATCCTAAGAGGAAAATATATAGCAATACAAGCCTTTCTCAAGAAATAAGAAATGTCTCAAATACACAACCTAACCCTACACCTAAAGGAGCTGGGGAAAGAACAAGAAATAAACCCTAAGCCCAGCAGGAGAAGAGAAATAATAAAGTTCAGAGCAGAAATCAATGAAATAGAAACAAACAAACAGACAAAAAAAAAAAAAAAACACAATAGAACAAATCAATAAACCTAGGAGTTGGTTGTTTGAAAGAATTAATAAGATTGATAAACCCCAGGCCACAGTTATCAAAAAGAAAAGAGAAAGGAACAAAATAAATAAAATCATGAGTGAAAGAGGAGAGATCACAACCAACACCAAAGGAATACAAACTATTATGAGAACATACTATGAGCAACTCCATGCCAACAAATTTGACAATCTGAAAGAAATGGATGCATTCCTAGAGTCATATAAACTACCACAACTGAACCAGGAAGAAATAGAAAACTTGAACAGACCCATAACCAGTAAGGAGATTGAAGCCATCATTAAAAATCTCCCAACAAACAAAAGCCCAGGGCCAAATGACTTCCCAGGGGAATTCCACCAAACATTTAAAGAAGAATTAATTCCTATTTTCCTGAAACTGTTCCAAAAAATAGAAATGGAAGGGGAACTTCGAAACTCATTTTATGAGGCCAGCATTACTCTGATCACAGAACCAGGCAAGGATCCCATCCCAAAAGAGAATTAGAGACCAATATCCTAGATGAACACAGATGCGAACATTGTTACCAAAATACTAGCCAATAGGATCCAATATTACATGAAAAAGGATTATTCACCATGACCAAGTGAGATTTATTTCAGGGCTGCAAGGTTGGTTCAACATCCACAAATCAATTGATGTGATACAATACATTAATAAAAGAAAGAACAAGAACCATATGATACTCTCAATAGATGTTGAAAGCATTTGACAAAGTACAGCATCCTGTCCTGATCAAATCTTCAAAGTGTAGGGATAGAGGGCACATACCTCAACATTATCAAAGACATCTATGAAAAACCCACCACAAATATCATTCTCAATGGAAAAAAACTGAGAGCATTTTTGCTAAGGTCAGGAACATTATCACCACTGCTATTCAACATAGTACTAGAAGTCCTAGCCTCAGCAATCAGAAAATGAAAAGAAATTAAAGGCATCCAAATAGGGACGCCTGGGTGGCTCAGTTGGTTAAGCAGCTGCCTTCAGCTCGGGTCATGATCCCAGTGTCCTGGGATCGAGTCCCACATCGGGCTCCTTGCTCGGCAGGGAGCCTGCTTCTCCCTCTGCCTCTGCCTCTGCCTCTGCCTGCCATTCTGCCTGCCTGTGCTCGCTCTCTCCCTCTCTTTCTCTCTGATAAATAAATAAAATCTTTAAAAAAAAAAAAAGGCATCCAAATAGGCAAAGAAGGAGTCAAACTCTCACTCTTTGCAGATGATATGATACTTTATGTGGAAAACCCAAAGGACTCCACTCCAAAACTGCTAGAACTCATACAAGAATTCAGTAAAGTGTCAGGATATAAAATCAATGCACAGGAATCAGTTGCATTTCTATATACCAACAACAAGACAGAAGAAAGAGAAATTAAGAAGTTGATCCCATTTACAATTGCACCCAAAACCATGAGATACCTAGGAATAAACCTAACCAAAGAGGCAAATAATCTGTACTCAGAAAACTATAAAGTACTTGCGAAAGAAATTGAGGAAGACACAAAGAAATGGAAAAATATTCCATGCTCCTGATTGGAAGAACAAATATTGTGAAAATGTCTATGCTACCTAAGGTAATCTACACATTTAATGCAATCCCTATCAAAATCCCATCCTTTCCCCCCCCCCAAAAAAAATGGAACAAATAATCCTAAAATTTCTATGGAACCAGAAAGGACCTCGAATAGCCAAAGGAATATTGAAAAAGAAAGCCAAGGTTGGCAGTATCACAATTCCAGACTTCAATCTCTATTACAAAGCTGTCATCATCAAGACAGTATGGCACTTGCATAAAAACAGACACATAGATCAATGGAAAAGAACAGAGTGCCCAGAAATAGACCCTCAATTCTATGGTCAACTAATCTTCAACAAAGCAGGAAAGAATGTCCGATGGAAAAAAGACAGTCTCTTCAACAAATGGTGTTGGGAAAATTGGACAGCCACATGCAGAAGAATGAAACTGGACCATTTCCTTACATCACACATGAAAACAGACTCAAAATGGATGAAGGACCTCAATGTGAGGAAAGAATCCATCAAAATCCTGGAGGAGAACAGGGGCAGCAACCTCCTCAACGTCAGCCACAGCAATTTCTTCCTAGGAGCATCACCAAAGGCAAGGGAAGCAAGGGCAAAAATGAACTTTTGGGATTTCATCAAGATCAAAGCTTTTGCACAACAAAGGAAACAGTTAACAAAACCAAAAGAAAACTGAGAGAATGGGAGAAGATATTCACAAATGACATATCAGATAAAGGGCTAGTATCCAAAATCTATAAAGAGCTTAGCAAACTCAACACCCAAAGAACAAATAATCCAATCAAGAAATGGGCAGAAGACATGAACAGACATTTCTGCAAAGAAAACATCCAGATGGCCAACAGACACATGAAAAAGTGCTCCACATCACTCGGCTTCAGCAAAATACAAATCAAAAGCACAATGAGATACCACCTCACACCAGTCAGAATGGCTAAAATTAACAAGTTAGGAAATGACAGATGCTGGTGAGGATGCAGAGAAAGGGGGACCCTCCCACACTGTTGGTGGGAATGCAAGCTAGTGAAACCACTCTGGAAAACAGCATGGATGTCCCTCAAAAAACTGAAAATAGAGCCACCCTATGACCCAGCAATTGCACTACTGAGTATTTACCCTAAAGATACAAACATAGTGATCCAAAGGGCATGTACACCTGAATGTTTATAGCAGCAATGTCCACAATAGCCAAACTATGGAAAGAACCTCGATGTCCATGAACAGATGAGTGGATAAAAAAGAAGTGGTGTGTATATATATACAATGGAATACTATGTAGCCATCAAAAGAAATGAAATCTTGTTATTTGCGACGACATGGATGGATCTAGAGGGTATTATGCTCAGCGAAATAAGTCAATCAGAGAAAGACAACTCTCATATGATCTCCCTGATATGAGGAAGTGGAGATGCAAATTGGGGAGTTTGGGGGGTTTGGGGGTAGGAAAAAAATGAATGAAATAAGATGGAATCAGGAGGGAGACAAACCATAAGAGACTCTTAATCTCTCAGAACAAGCTGAATGTTGCTGCTGGGAAGGGGGTTGGGAGAGGGTGGTGGGTTTATGGACATTGGGGGGTGTTGGGGTCCATTATCAAAGGAACAAGACCAAGACAAAGTGAAAGTTATGCAAAGCTTTTTCTATGCCAAGCATTAGAAGTTAGACTGATTGGCCAGGTGAATGAGACTGATTCAAAGTGAAAGTTATGGAAAGCTTTATTCTATGTCAAGCATTAGAAGTCAGACTGACCGCCCAGGGCCACCTCTGAAGAAAGCGACCCCATCCCAATCTCACAGGCTGGTTTTATAGGGCATAACCGCAGACCTCAAGGTATGTAGCTTCTATTGTTAAGGCGTTTACTCCCAGAATCGATACCCAGAACTGATACCAGGAACTGCTGGGGCGTTTAATCCTGGAATGAAGTCCATGGATGTAAACAACAATATGGCTACCTATGCAATATGGAGTCACTCTGGCTAAGCAGGCCCTAATAGTTAAACAGGTTTTAACATTAAATCGGCCATAACGGGGGTGTGTGTGCTGTGATGAGTGCTGTGAAGTGTGTAAACCTGGCAGTACACAGACTTGTACCCCTGGGGCTAAAAATACATTATATGTTTATAAAAAAAAAATTAAAAAAAAAACTTGATCAATATACTATTTATGGGATACTCATTTTAGACATAAAGACACCTCCAAATTGAAAGTGAGGGGTTGGAGAACAATTTATCTCTTGTCTAGACAACAATGGAAAAAGGCAACAAAAGAAAGCTGTAGTAACCATCCTTATATCAGATAAACTAAATTTTTAAAAAATATTTTATTTATTTGACACAGAGAGAGAGATTACAAGTAGACAGAGAGGCAGACAGAGAGAGAGGGGAAAGCAGGATCCCCACTGCACAGAAAGGCTAATTGGTGTTCTATCCCAGGACCCTGAGATCATGACCTGAGCTGAAGGCAGAGCCTTAACCCACTGAGCCACCCAGCGCCTCAGATAAACTAAATTTTAAGTCAACGACTGTAATAAGAGATGAGGAAGGACACTATCTCATAATAAAAGGGTCTATCCAGTAACAAGTAAGAAGATCTAACAATTGTAAATATTTATGCACCTTCCTTTGGGAAAAACAAAATATATAAACCAATTATTAACAAAATTAAAGAAATTCATTGATAATAATACAATAGTAATAGGGGACTTTAACTCCCCACTTACAACAATAGGCAGATGATCTAAGCAAAAGATCAACAAGGACACAACAGCTTTGAGTGACACAATGGACCAGACAGACTTAACAGATATATTCAGAGCATATTTGGAAGAACCACAAATACATCAGGCTAAAAAACAACCTACTAAAAAAAGGAATAGGTATCAGGATAGTAAAACAGAATTTTAAAAAATACATGGAAGAAAATTAAATGAAATCACAACAGTTCAGAACCTTTGGGATGCAGAAAAGGCAGTCCTAAGAGGGAAGCATATAGCAACATAGGCCTTCCTCAAGAACCAAGGGAAATCTCAAATACACAACCTAGCCTTACACCTAAAGGAGCTGAGAAAAGAATAGCAAATAAAACCTAAACCCAGCAGAGGAAAAAAATAATAAATATTAGGGTAGAAATAAATGATATAGAAAATTTTAAAAAACACACACTAGAACAGATCAATGAATCTAGGAGTTGGTTCACTGAAAGAATTAATAAAGTCAATAACCAAAAATCACCAAACTGTAGAAAGAGCCAAGAAGCTCTTCAACAGATGAATAAGAAGATATAGTCCATATATACAATGGAGTATTATGTTTCGATCAGAAAAGATGAATACCCAACTTTTGTGTCAACATGGACAGGAGTGGAGATTATGTTGAGTGAAATAAGTCAAGCAGAGAGAGTCAATTATCATATGTTTTCACTTACTTGTGGAGCATAAAGAATAACACGGAGGACATTGGGTGAAGGAGAGAAGAAAGGAGTTGGGGGGAATCCGAGGGGGAGACAAACCGTGAGAGACTGCAGATGCTGAGAAACAAACTGAGGGTTTTGGAGGAAGGGACATGCAGATGGGTGAGCCTGGTGGTGGGTATTAAGGAGAGCATTATTGCACGGAGCACTGGGTGTGGTGCATAAACAATGAATCTTGGAACACTGAAAAAAATTAAATTAAATTAAAAAATGAAATAAAATAAAAATAAACAACAACAAAAGTAAGGTCAATAATCCCTTAGCTAGACATCAAAAGGAAAAGAGAAAGGAACCAAATCAATAAAATAATGAACGAAAGAGAAGAAGTCACAACCAACAATACAATTATAAAAACATACTATGACAATTATATGCCAACAAATTAAGCAATCTGGAAGAAATGGATGCATTCCTAGAAACACACTAACTACCAAAACTGAAACAGGAAGAAATAGAAAACCTGATCAGACCCACAACAAGCAACAAAATTGAATCAATAATCCAAAATCTCCCAACAAACAAGACTTGAGGGTCAGATGGCTTCCCAGTGGAATTCTTCCACATATTTAAAGAAGAATTAATATGTAGAATCAATACCTCTTCTTCTGAAGCTGTTTCAAAAAATAGAAGTGGAAGAAAAACTTCCAAACTCATTCTGTGTAGCCAAAATAACCAAAATTACCTTGACCCCAAAACCAAAGACCACACCAAAAAGGAGAATTACATACCAATATCCTTGATTAAAGTGGATGCAAAAATCCTCACCAAGATACTAGCTAATAGAATCCAACAACACTTCAAAATGATTATTCACCATAGCCAAGTGGGATTTATTCCTGGGCTCCAGAGGTGGTTCAACATTCACAAATCAATCAATGTGCTACACATTAATAAAAGAAAGGACGAGAACCATATGAACCTCTCAATAGATGCAGCAAAAGCATTTAACAAAGCACAGCATCCTTTTTGATTAAACTCTCCATAGTGTAGGGGTAGAAGGAACATACCTCAATATCATAAAAGCCGTATAGGAAAAACGCACAGCAAATATCATCCTCAATGGGGAAAAACTGAGAGCTTTTCCCCTAAGGTCAGGAATTTGATAGGGATGTCCACTCTCACCACTTTTGTTCAACATAGTATTAAAAGTCCTAGCAACACCAATCAAACAACAAAAAGAAGTAAAAAGCATTTAAATAAGCAAAGAAGTCAAACTCTCAGTCTTCACAGACACCTTGACACTATGTAGAAAACCCAAAAGATTCCACCCAAAAATTGCTAGAACTGAAACAGGAATTCAACAAAGTCACAGGATATAATGCACAGTAGTCAGTTGCACTTCTATACATTAACAGTGAGGCAGAAAAAAGAGAAACCAAGGAATCAATCCCACTTACAATTGCACCAAAAACCATAAGATACCTAGGAATAAACCTAACCAATGAGGTAAGAGATCTGTATTCTGAAATCTATAGAATGCTCATGAAAGAAACTGAGGCAGACACAAAGAAATGGAAAAATATTCCATGCTCATGGATTGCAAAAACAAGTATTGTTAAAATGTCTATGCTACCCAAAGCAACATACATATTCAATGCAGTCCCTATCCTTATGCCATCAGCATTTCATTTATGCTGAAGAAAACAATCCTAAAATTTGTATGGAACCAAAAAAGATACAAAGAACAGCCAACGGAATGTTGAAAAAGAAAAGCAAAGCTTATCGTTTCACAATTCCAGACTTCAAGCTGTATTACAAAGCTGTCATCTTCAAGACAGTATGGCGCTGGTACAAAAACAGACACATAGATCAGTGGAGCAGAGGACAGAACTTAGAGATGGACCCCCAACTCTACAGTCAACTAATCTTCAACAAGGCCAGAAAGAATATCCAATGAAAAAAGACAGTCTTTTCAACAAATTGGACAGCCACATGCAGAAGAATGAAACTTGACCACTTTTCACACCATAAACAAAAATAAACTCAACTGCAATGAAAGACATAACTGTGAGACAGGAATACATCAAAATCATAGAGAATGCAGTTAACAACTTTTTTTTGCCTCAGTCACAGCAACTTCTTGCTAGACACATCATTCCAAAGGCAAGAAAAACATGGCAAAAATGAACTATCAGGACTTCATCAAGATAAGGTTTTTGCATAGCAAAATAAAGTCAACAAAACCAAAATAAAACTAACAGAATGGAAGAAGATATTTGCAAATGACATCAATAACAACTTAGTATCCAAAATCTATAAAGAGCTTATCAAACTCAACATCCAAAGAACAAATAATCCAGTCAAGAAATGGGCAGAGAACTCCATTTCAACCAGACCCCTGAATTTAGCTAGATATCTACCAAACCAGTCTGAACACCCACAAAATCAACCTAAGATGTAAGATTATATGTCTGGATCTCTACAGGGGCAGCGGATCTTCAGAGGTAGAAATGATGAAGTTGTGATTGTGCAGACAGATATCACAGGATAAACGGAGGAGGTGGCCAACAGGAGCTACCCAGTGGAAAGTAAAAAAAAAATCCCAGTGCAAAAGCATCCTACACCTGGGGACCAGCGATAGCTTGCAGAGTGGCAGTGGTAGTATAGGAAGCTCAAACAGAATCCAGGAGTTTAAGAGGTAAACACCAGGACCAGGGAAGCCACCAGTGTGGACCTGTACCTCCAGAACTGGGGGGCTTGCAGCCACTGCCCAAACCCACTCAGATCAGGATCACTGACAGTTTTGGAGGCACCTGGGGCACAGAAGCAGGGGCCTGAGTTGACCACTGAGAGGATTGCTGGGGAGGTGCAATGTTTGTGGGAAGTTGTGGCTTTTGATGGTGCTTACAGAGGGGGAGACTGTTTCAGAGAGTTTAGAGAGGAGCAGACTGTGGGTTCTCTCCTCTGGGATGGAGGTCTGGGTACACACATTGTCCTTTGCCCTGACCCTCTGAAAAGGCACCAAAAAAACTATCAGAGAACAAAAGCCACCAGAGAACAAAAGACCAAAAAACCGGTTTCCAAGGAGCCCAGCCCTTTGATGAGGGCAAGCAGGATTGACTGAAAAACAATGAGGCAGACCCTTCCCCCAAGAAACAAGAGGACAACTTGAGGGTGCTCATAAAACTGTAAAACCCCAACACCAGGGGAAAATAGTATACTGAACCCCTGATGTTGCCTCACAGCCTGTATATTTCTTAGCTACAACTTTTTTATTCTTTCTCATGCTTCTTCTCCATTTTTTCTTTTTACCTACTTAGAATTTCAACTAGATGCCTAAAGCAACATTTTCCATAATAATTTTTTAACTCCTACTGTTTCACACATATACTTTTATTCCTCTTTTTATTTTATATAGATAGATGATGATGATTGATAGATAGATAGATAGATAGATAGATGATAGATAGATATAGATATAAGCTTCATTGTAGTCCTTTTTCCTTTTTTCCCTATTCAATATTATCTATATATACTAATTTTAATTTCACCGTAACTCTGGGAAGTAGTATTCTCTAACAAAGAGAAAAATATACACCCAGGAAGAACTGAAACACCCTACCTCACCCACATTAAGAGATTATAGCCCTCCTCCCCACTCTTTTTTCCCCAACTTTATACATCTTATTCTTGGGGTTTATTTTGGCTGGATTTTCTTGGTGATTGCTTCTGATTGCTCCAAACTTTCCCAGGGAGCACCTTGCCTGAATTGTGATTGATATTTTTGACTCTGTACATTCCTTCAACCAACCCTCAACAGAATGACTAGGAGGAAGTCCCAACAAAGAAAAGAACTGAGAAAATGGCCTCTCCTGCTACCTAATGGATATGGATATAAGGGAGATGTCAGAAATAAATTTCAGGGTAACACTTATGAAAACTACAGCTAGGATGGAGAAAACCATTAACAGCAACATAGATTATCTAAGGGCAGAGATGAGAGCTAATCAGGCTGAACTTAAAAATTCTACAAATGAGATAATATCTATCTTGGATTGCTATTATAATTATATAAATATATATAATGTAATTATATATATAGTATATATAATTAATTGTATATATAATGTAATTATATATATTTATATAATTATAATAGCAATCCAAGATAGATACTCTAACACCTAGGGTAAACAAAGCAGAAGAAATAATTAGTGATCTAGTACAAGTTGATAGAAAGGAAGGAACAAGAGGAGACCTGGAGCAAATACCTTAAAATTCATGGAAACAGAATTAGAGAAATAAACGATGCCACAAAAAATTCGATGTCAGAAATATTGGGCTGGAGAGATATACTGAATGGGTGGAGAGAGAGAGAGAGGACTAGAAGATATATTTGAGCAAATCATAGCTGAAGACTTCCTTAATCTGAGGAATGAAATAAGCACTCATCTCCTAGAGGCAGAGAGGACCCCCTCCTAAGATCAAGGAGAACAGAAAAACGCCTGGCATGTAATAGTAAAACTCACAAATCTTAGAACCAAGGAAGCCATCTTAAGGGCAGTTAGGGGGAAGAGATTCCTTACATACAGAGAAAGGAACATCAGAATAATGTCAGACCTGTCCACAGAGACCTGACAACCCAGAAAGGGCTGGCAAGACATATTCAGGGCAATAAATGAGAAAGAACATGCAGCCAAGAATACTTTATCCTGCAAGACTGTCATTCAGAATTAAGTTTCCAGAATGAGCAGAAACTGAAAGAATATGTGACCATTAAGCTGGCCTTGCAAGAAATATTAAGAGAGGTTCTATAAAAGGAGAAAGACCCCAGGAGTGATATACAGCAGAAATTTACAGAGACAGTCTATAGAAAAAATGACTTTACAGGCAACATGATGACAATAAAATCATATCTTTTAATAACCACTCTCAATGTAAACAGCTTAAATGCTCCATCAGATGGCACAGGGTTGAAGATTGGATAAAAAGACAGGACCCATCCATATGCTGTCTACAAGAGACTCATTTGAACCTAAAGATACATCCAGATTGCAAGTGAAGGGATAGAGAACCATTTTTCATGCCAACAGTCCTCAAAAGAAAGCTGGGGTAGCAATTCTTATATCAAACAAATAAGATTTCAAGCTAAAGACAGTAGCTAGAGATACAGAAGGACACTATACTACTCTTTTTTATATTAACATATAATAATTTATTATCTGCCCCAGAGGTAGAGGTCTCTGAATCATCATGCTTACACATTTCACAGCACTCACCATAGCACATACTCTCGCCAATGTCCATAACCTAACTACCCGATCTCCACCTCAACCCCCCACCCCCAGCAACCCTCAGCTTGTTTCATGAGATTGAGAGGCTCTTATGGTTTATCTCTCTCATGATCCCATCTCATTTCATTTTTCGCTTCCCTCACCCCATAACCACCTGCCATACCTCTCAAATTCCTCAAATCACAGAGACCATATGATAATTGTATTTCTCTGATTGACTTATTTCACTAAGCATAATACCCTCTAGTTCCATCCATGTTATCACAAACGGCAAGATTTCATTTCTTTTGATGGCTGCATAGTATTCCATTGAATATATATACAACCTCTGCTTTATCCTTTCACCTGTTGATGGATATCTAGGATCTTTCCATAGTTTGGCTATTGTGTACATTGCTGCTAGAAACATTTGGGTGTGTGTGCCCCTTTGGAACACTACAATTGTATTTTTACAGTAAATACCTAGTAGTGTGATTGCTCAGATTGTTTTTCAGAGACCACAGTCTTTCATGGCTCGACTTCCCCTCCAATTTTCCCCAAATCCCTTCCTTCTCCTCTCCATCTCCCCATCTCCTCCGTGTTATTCCTTATGCTCACAAATAAGTAAAACCATATGATAATTGACTCTATCTGCTTGACTTACTTCACTCAGCATCATCTCCTCCAGTACCATCCATGTTGATACAAAAGTTGGGTATTCATCCTTTCCGATGGTGGCATAATACTCCATAGTGTATATGGACCACATCTTCTTTATCCATTTGTCTCTTGAAGGGCATCTTGGTCCTTTCTACAGTTTGGCAATTGTGGCCATTGTTGCTATGAACCTTGGGATACACACAGCCCTTCTTGTCACTGCTTCTGTATCTTTGGGGTGAATACCTAGTAGTGCAATTGCAGGGTCATAGGTAAGCTCTATTTTTAATTTCTTAAGGAATCTCCACACTGTTTTCCAAAGTGGCTGTACCAACTTGCATTACCACCAATAGTGTAAGAGGGTTCCCCTTTCTCCACAGCCTCTCCAACACATGTTATTTACTGTCTTGTTAATTTGGGCCATTCTAACTGGTGTAAGGTGGCATCTCACTGTGGTTTTGATTTGAATCTCCCTGATGGCCAGTGATGATGAACATTTTTTTTTCACGTGTCTGATAGCCGTTTGTATGTCTTCATTGGAGAAGTGTCTGTTCATGTCTTCTGCCCATTTCTTGATTGGATTACTTGTTCTTTGGGTGTGGAGTTTGATAAGTTCTTTATGGATTTTGGATACTAGTCCTTTATCTGATATGTCATTTGCGAATATCTTCTCCTAATCTGTCAGTTGTCTTTTGGTTTTGTTGATTGTTTCCTTTGCTATGAAAAAGTTTTTGATCTTGATGAAGTCCCAATAGTTCGTTTTTGCCCTTGCTTCCCTAGCCTTTGACGATGTTTCTAAGAAGAAGTTGCTGTGGCTGAGGTCGAATAGTTGCTGCCTGTGTTCTCCTCAAGGATTCGGTTGAATTCCTGTCTCACATTCTGGTCTTTCATCCATTTTGAGTTTATTTTTGTGTGTGGTATAAGGAAATGGTCCAGTTTCATTCTGCTGCACGTGGCCATCCAATTTTCCCAACACCATTTGTTGAAGAGACTGTCTTTTTTCCTCTGGGCATTCTTTCCCGCTTTGTTGAAGATTCGTTGACCATAGAGTTGAGGGTGTATTTCTGGACTCTCTGTATTCTGTTCCATTGACCCACGTGTCTGTTTTTGTGCCAGTACCATACTGTCTTAATGATGACAGCTATGTAATAGAGTTTGAAGTCTGGAATTGTGATGCCACCAACTTTGGCTTTCTTTTTCAACATTCCTCTGGCTATCCAGGGTCTTTTCTGGTTCCATATAAAATTTTAGGATTATTTGTTCCATTTCTTTGAAAAAAAAAAAAAAGGATGGGATTTTGATAGGGATTGCATTAAATGTGTAGATTGCTCTAGGTAGCATAGACATATTCACAATATTTGTTCTTCCAATCCAGGAGCATGGAACATTTTCCCATTTTTTTGGTGTCCTCCTCAATTTCTTTTGTAAGTACTTTATAGTTTTCTGAGTACAGATTCTTTGCCTCTTTGGTTAGGTTTATTCCTAGGCATCTTATGGTTTTGGGTGCAATTGTAAATGGGATCAACTTCTTAATTTCTCTTTCTTCTGTCTTGCTGTTGGTGTATAGAAATGCAACTGATTTCTGTGCATTGATTTTATATCCTGACACTTTACTGAATTCTTGTATGAGTTCTAGCAGTTTTGGAGTGGAGTCCTTTGGGTTTTCCACATAAAGTATCATATCGTCTGCAAAGAGTGAGAGTTTGACTTTTTCTTTGCTGATTTGGATGCCTTTAATTTCCTTTCATTTTCTGATCGCTGTGGCTAGAACTTCTAGTACAATGTTGGACAGCAGTGGTGATAGTGGACATTCCTGCTGTGTTCTTGACCTTAGGAGAAAGCTTTTAGTTTTTCCCCCATTGAGAATGATATTTGTTGTGGGCTTTTCATAGATGGTTTTGATGATATTGATAGTGTGTGCCCTCTATCCCTACACTTTGAAGAGTCTTGATCAGGAAAGGATGCTGTACTTTGTCAAACGCTTTTTCAGCCTCTATTGAGATTATCATATGGTTCTCAATCTTTCTTTTATTAATGTATTGTATCACATTGATTGATTCGTGGATGCTGAACCAACCTTGCAGCCCAGGAATAAATCCCACTTGGTAGTGGTGAATAACCCTTTTAAGGTACTGTTGGATCCTATTGGCTAGTATTTTGGTGAGATTTTTTGCATCCGTGTTCATCAAGGATATTGGTCTATAATTCTCCTTTTTTATGGGGTCTTTGGTTTTGGGATCAAGGTAATGCTGGCCTCATAAAATGAGTTTGGAAGTTTCCCTTCTGTTTCTATTTTTTGGAACAGTTCCGGGAGAACAAGTTAATTCTTCTTTGAATGTTTGGTAGAATTCCTTTTGTAAGCCATCTGGTCCTGGGCTCTTGTTTGTTCAGAGATTTCTGATGATTGCTTCAATATCCTTACTGATTATGGGTCTGTTCAGGTTTTCTCTTTCTTCCTGGTTCAGTTTTGGGAGTTTACATGTCTCTAGGAATGCATCCATTTCTGCCAGATTGTCAAATTTGCTGGCGTACAGTTGCTCATAATATGTTCTTATAATTGTTTGTATTTCTTTGGTGTTGGTTGTGATCTTTCCTCTTTCACTCATGATTTTATTAAATTGGTTTTTTTCTCTTTTCTTTTTGATGAGTGTGGCCAGGGGTTTATCAATCTTACCAATTCTTTCAAACAATCAGCTCCTGGTTTCATTGACCTGTTCTCCTGTTCTTTTGGCTTCTATTTCCATTGATCTCTGCTCTGATCTTTATTATTTCTCTTCTCCTGCTGGGTTTAGGATTTACTTGCTGTTCTTTCTCCAGCCTCTCTAAGTGTAAGGTTAGGTTGTGTACTTGAGACCTTTCTTGTTTCTTGAGAAAGACTTGTATTACTATATACTTTTCTCTCAGGACCGCCTTTGCTGTGTCTCACAGATTTTGAACAGTTGTGTTTTCATTTTCATTTGTTTCCATGAATTTTTTTCAATTCTTCTTTAATTTCCTGGTTGACCCATTCATTCTTTAGCAAGATGCTCTTTAGCCTCCGTGGGTTTGAGTTCTTTCCATCTTTCCTGTTGTGATAGAGTTCTAGTTTCAGAGCATTGTGGTCTGAAAATATGCAGGGAATGATCCCAATCTTTTGGTACCAGTTGAGACATTATTTGGACACACATATTTTTAAAGGCTTTATTTATTTATTTAAGAGAGACCATGAGCTGGAGTAGGAGCAGGAAGAGAAGGAGAGGTAGAAACCGACTCCCCACTGGGCAGGGAGCCTGACAGGGGCTCGATGCCAGGACCCTGAGATCATGACCTGACATGAAGTCAGACGTTTAACTGACCGAGCTTAAGCTCTTTATTGTACAATGACATAATAGCAATCTTTTTTAACTTTTTTGTGTGTTGGCATCTCTCCCAGAGTGCCTGCACTGCTCTGTTGACCCCATGATTTGACCTCTGGAGGCCCCCAGCCTTCCTACCTCAACTCGTCTCACACCTCTGCATTTGTTATCCACACTATTTACTTAGCACTTAGCTAAGTTTTTACTGGTATCTTTTCACATGGAAAATACAATGAATCTGTCTTCAAGTTTTCAAAAATATCCAATTTTTTAGACGACTGACATATCCTTTCTGCATCAGTGTCTTCATGTGCAAAATAAGAAGATGATATAAGATAAGATAATATAATAAGAAGATGGGCTATGTTGTATCCTTTTTGAAAACCTAGGGATTCAGTGGCATCTCTTTCTAGGCTGCTGGGACACAGATGTGAGCACTGAGGACCCAGAGCCTCACTGACCTCTGTTTCAGCTAGGGAAAGTCCATGTTTGTCTCTTTATACTTTAGCATGCTAATAAATTTTCATTTGAAAAGAATATTCTGTGGCTAAAAAGAAAATTGCTAGATGTTTCTGACATTCCATCAAAATTCATTTAAAAATAAGTCAAGCAGAGGAAGTCAATTATCATATGGTTTCACTTAATTGTGGAGCATAAGGAATAGCACAGAGGACATTGGGTGAAGGAGAGAAGTACACTGGGGGAAATCATAGGGAGAGATAAAGCATGAGAGACTGTGGACTCAAGAAGCAGACTGAGGGTTTTGGAGGTGTGGGGGGTTAGAAGGGCCTGGTTGTGGGTATTAAGGGGGGCACATATTGCATGGAGCACTAGGTGTGGTGCATAAACAATGAATCTTGGGACACTTAAAAAATAAAATTTAAAAAAAAGAAAAGAGAAAAAAGTTTTTAAGATTTTTATTTATACATTTAGAGAGAGAAAGAGAGGGAGCATGAGCAGGCAGAGGATCTCAGGGAGAAGAAGAGAGAATCATAGGTACATTCCATGCCCAATAAGGAGCTATACTTCTGGCTTGATCTCACAAAACTGAGATCACCACCTGAGCCAAAATCAAGAGTTAGATGTTTAACTTAGGCACCCAGGAGTCCCTCAATTTTTTTTTTTTAGTTGAGGTAAAAGTATAAAACATAAACTTACATTTCAGTGTACAATTCAGTGTCATTTAGTACATTCTGTTGTGCAACGACCACCACTATCTAGTCACAAAATATGTTAGTAAACCCTAAAGAAGACCCTATATCATTAGCAATCACTCTGCATTCTCCTTGTTCCCTTGTCCCTAGTAACCACTGATCTACTGTTTGTCTCTATAAATTTACTTATTTTGGGTATTTTGTATAGATATAACCAGGCAATATGAAGCCTTTCATGTCTGATTTATTTCACTGAGCATAGTGTTTTCAAAGTTTATACATAGCACAACATGTGCCAGCCCTTCATTCCTTTTTGTGGCTGAGTAATATTCCACTGTGTAGATAGACCATATTTTGCTATTTATTTACCCATTGAAGAGCATTTATTTGGCTTGCTTCCTTCTTTTGATTATTGTGAATAATGCTGCTATGAACATGTGTGTACACATATTTCTCTGAGTGCCTGTTTTCAATTCTTTTGGACATATCAGAATTGTAATTTTAATATAAGTACTTTAAAGAAGGGGATAGTGAGTTGTGCCTTTTGGGTTACCCATGGAATTAGAGTCCATTGTAGTATAAGCTCTTAATCACATGCTTGGTGCATACTTTTTTCTTGCCCTTTTATCCATATCTACCTCAATCTTAAAACTTTATTAGCTTATTTTGGGAGGATACATTTGTATTTGAGTTTGCCGAAGTTTGCTATTATTAATATTATTAATTATTATATTTCCCCAAATACCATACATTTCTAATCTCAGTTGAGACTGTTTTATCACAATGATGTCATCTAGGTACAACTGTAGCTTTTTACACCTCTGTTCTTTATTTTATCTGAGTACTTAACTTCACTGAACTTCTAAATAAGGGGGGCAGGAAGTGTCTCAAGACATCTAGTGAATATGTGGACACTGAATGTCAAATATTCAGAAGCTTCCTTCATTTCCTGTTTGGTGAGCTTGAGGTCACTGGAGGACAATAGAACCAATTGTCATAAAGTCTTTTTTACATATTTGTGGACAAATGCCTTAGAAAAACACTATACCTCTTTGATTCATTCATGTGAATGGGATTTACTTTATCTCACCCTCCTTTTTAGCTCTTAAGGGAGAGGCAGGAGAAAAGAGAGAAAGGCTGTAGGGCCATCTGGAGCTGAATGCTATCCTTCTAAGAAATGTCTTTCTTTGAGATTCTAGCTCAGATTTGAACAGTCCTTGTGAACACTTGAAGATGAGATACCAGGAGAAACCCAAAGATAATTCTCCTGGGTCCAAGAGAAGGATGGTGGCCATAAACTAATTTCAGAGTCTCTTGACTGTCACTGAAACTTGTCATTTCCATATCCCTCCCTATGGCATGCTCTTTCCCCTGCTTATTTACATTCCTGAACATTTTCACTTGGAGCACGTGAAAAGGAATTACAGTGGAATGGAGAACACAAGGGTGTCAGTTTCTGTGTCAGGATATAGCATGAAAGACAGAAAAATGTGGAAGGAGAAAGAGAGAAGCATGGAGTTGAAGAGATTGGAAATTAGAGCTGAAATTCAGGACAGCCTCCCTCCCCTGTCCTCAATGCAGGCCTGGGCATACCTTCTTTGACATGAGTAGGAACTAGATGGCTAGCATACAGAAGTGCTCTGGTCCTCTGCCCAGTCTTCTGAACAGCGCACTCCAGGGTAAAGTAAGTCTTGCAGCTGCAGATTAAGATGAGGGTCATTCTCATCTCCCTCCACTGCTCTTTCCTGGCTGACTCTCCTAGTGATGGGCAGCCTCCTTAATCCAGCACTTTCTAAGTTTAGGCAGTGAGCCATTGCTGGAGAAAACTGGAAACTTTCCAGGGTAGAGGATATCAGTCGTAGCATACTGTGGAAGCCCTGCCTTTTTTTTCCCTGCATCAATCCTAAAGAAGGTGAAGTGGTTCTTGGAAGCTTTCACTTTCTTTTTTCTTTTATTTTTGTAATTTTGAGAACATACATATTTATACATAATAAAATACACTTTGGCCACCTTCCAAGTCTATGCCCCCTCCCAAGCCATCTCCACTTTGGTCTTTGCAAGTACTAATATTTAAAATTTGTGTTTATCTCCCTTTGATACTCATTTTAGTTTTATTACATTTGTTGTCCTAAACGATATTTTAGGTTTTTTTCTTATTTATGAGATTTAAATAAATGAAATCATTTTATATTTATATATTTTTCTGTGATTTCTTATTTCTTTTCATTTTTATGTGTCCCTGAGATTTATTCAGGTTGCTTAATATAATTGTAATTCATTCATTTTCATTGCCATAAACATTTCAAATGAAAGAATATACTATTTTCTGTTAATGATTATTTTATTTATATCTAGTTTTCTGTGATTACAAAAAGAGCTGCTATGAAAATTCTCTTATATCTCCTGTACGCACATGCAACAGCTTTTTAAGGTGCTTATTTACCTAGGAGGTGAGTTGCTAAGTCACAGAGTATGTGTTCTTCACACTTTCTAGATCTGTTAAGTGGGTTTCCAAATTGGTTGTAGCAATTAACACTCCACTAGGGAACATGCACACTTCACAGATGTTCTACATCTTTCCCAAGAGTTAATATCATAGACTAAAAAATCTTTGCTGATCTAGTAAGTATGAAATGATTTCTTATAGGGGTTGTTAATGAGGTTGAGTATGTTTGTTATGTTTATGAGGCATGTTCTATTTTTCTGTGTGGAATATTGTTCAAGGTTCTTGTCCATTTTCATATTGGAATTTTTTGTCTCTTACTTATGCAGGATTTTTTATATATGTTCCAGACATTATTTCTTTGTCATTTACAAGTCTAACAAATATTTTCTTTTGGAGATTTTCTTTGTTTTTCATTCACTTTATAAGGTCTTTGCATAGAACAGAATCTTTTCAAAAATAATCAGAAGTCATCAGACTTTTCCTGCATGCTTTTGCTTTGGTGTTTTAAGGAATCTTTTACTGCCAAAATATGCACAGATTTTCTTTTTTAAAATTTTATAGTTTTATATTTCTCATTTGTCTTTGATATTCTAGAATTGATTTTTGTGTGTTGTGTGTGTTAATGGTCCAATTTCATTTTTTTCTGTGTATAATTAATGCCCCAGCATCATTCATGGAATAATCCATCTTTCTCCACTAGTCTGCAATGCCAGCTGAGAAATGCAGAAAGTTTCTATTCATGTTCTGATCTGGGTCTATCCTCTATTCTGTTCTATTAATCAATTTGTTTATTTCTGCAACAGTACATTGTTCTAATTACTGTAGTGGTACAGTAATTCTAGGTATCTGTGAGGCTATCTTCTTCTTCATTAGAATTATCTTGGCTGTTCTTTGCATTTTGCTTTTCATATAAATTTTATAACCATCTTCTCTAGCTTTAAGAAAAAGGAACTCAGTTTCAAATGAGATTGCACTGAATTTGTAGATCTTTGAAGAGGGACCTAATATCTTTGTCACTTCTAGTTTTTTAATTCACAAAATGGCTGCCTATTTCTCTGATTATTTACATTTTTAAATGTTTTATATTGAAATTTTATAATTTTTCTCATAAATATCATGTTCATCTTTTGTCAGATTTAACCCTAGGGTGTTTTTTTTTTTTTATTTGTGTGTGTTTCTTTTAAGGAACCCATTTTCAAACTATTTGTTGCTGATAAGTAAAACTGTAATTGAAAACCCATTTTCACACTATTTGTTGCTGATAAGTAAAAACTTTTTATTTTGAAATAATTACAGACCCACAGGAAGTTGTGCAGATATTACAGAGAACTTCCATGTCTTTACATCTAATGTAAGTAGAGCACACTATCTTATGTAAATAGAGTAGGAAATTGCCATTGGTACAATATATGTGTATAATTCTGTTATTGTGTCACAGACATATATTTGGATACCCCCCACTGCAAATAAGATACAGAGCTACTCCATCCCAAAGAAACTCTCCCTGGTGCTACCCCTTTATGGCTCTACACTAGCCTCCTCCAAACTCATCATCACTCATTCTTGGCCACGAATCTGTTCTCCATTTTTATATTTCTGTCATTACAAGGACTTTATATAGTGGAACCATAAAGCATGTGGATTTTTTAATATGAAATTTTTTTTAAGTTTTATTTTTTTGTTTTAGAAAAAGGGGGGGGAGAGAGAGCATGAGCATGAGTGGGCAGAGGAGCAGAGGGAGAGATATAGGCAGATTCTGCACTGAGTGCAGAGCCTGATGCAGGGATCAATCTCACCACCCTGAGATCATGACCTGAGTTCAAATCAAGGGTTGGTCACTCAACCTTGAGCCACCCAGTAGTCTGATATGAGATTGTTTTTGCTTAGAATAATGACTTTGAGATTCATCTGAGCTCTCACATGTATCAATAGTTGTTTTTTTTTTAATTGCTGAGTAGTGCTCCAGGATACAAATGTATCACATTTGTTTAAACATTCACCTATTTCATTGTTTCCAGTTTTTGATTATTACAAATAAGGTTGCTATGAACAACGAACCATGAACAAGTTTTAGTATCAATAAAAGTTTTCATTTTTGTGGGATAAATACCCAAGTGCACAATTGCTGAGTAGTACGGTAAATGTATCTGTCATTTTTTTAATTAAATTTATTTATTTTCAGCATAACAATATTCATTATTTTTTCGCCACACACAGTGCTCCATGCAATCCGTGCCCTCTATAATACCCACCACCTGGTACCCCAACCTCCCACCCCCAGCTACTGTTTTCCATAGTGACTTACAAATTTATATCCCCACCAACAGTGCACAAGGATTTCCTTTTCCCCATATCCTCACCAACACTTATCTTTTGTCTCTTTGATACTAGCCATTCTAACAGTGTGAGGTGATAACTCATTGTGGTTTTGATTTGTATTTTCCTGATGATTAATGATTTTGTGCACCTCTTTGTGTACTTGTTGGCCATTTGTATGTCTTCTTTGGAAAAATGTCTATTCAAATCCTTTGTGCATTTTAAGTGGGTTATTTGTTTTTCTGCTCTTGAGTTATATGAGTTTCTTATATATTTTGGATGTTCATCACTTAGCATATGAACTATGCTTAGTAAATATTTTCTCCCATATTATAAAAATGGAGGAAGGTCAGTAATATATCTTCCAGCCTGAGAAGGTACTTTACTACCAAAAAATGAAGAAAACCATGCCATACCATTTACACAGAGTTTTATTCAGGGAAACTCACTGATGGAACAATTGGGCCACATCCCTATGCAGCTTTTCTTTTTGTCCCTATTCTCTGCTGCTTCTGTACTCCCTCTTCGCCAAAACTGGACCTCAATCCCAACATTTATAGAGTGAGGGGCATGGTAGTGAGGTCACAGGGTAGTTATCTAATGTGATGCCATCTGTGTATGAGAAGGGAGAACAAGATGGAAGGCCAATGATGAAGTCAGTGTTGTCAGCACTCCTACAGTTGCTTTTTCATTTTGTTGATGGTATCCTTTGATATGCAGAAACTTTTAGTTTGAGGAAATCCCACTTGTTGATTTTGTTTTTGTTGTTTATGATTCTGGTGTCAAATCCAAAATAATCATTGCCAAACCAATATCAAGAAGCTTTTCCCCTGTTCGCCCCCCGACCCCCAGGAGTTTTATAGTTTCAGTTATTGCATTTAAGTCTTTATTCCATTTTCAGGTAATTTTTGTGAGTGGTGTAAGAAGTATTCTTTATTCTTTGGCTTGTGTTTATTCAGTTCCCCCACACCACTTGTTAAGAAGGCTATCCTGTCCCCATTAAGTAATCTTGACTCCCTTGTCAAATATTAGTTAACTGTTTATGCATCAGCTTATTTCTAGACTCTCCATATTGTTACACTGGTCTATGTATCCGTTTTTATGCCAATACATTGCTCTTTTGATTACTGAAGCTATGTAATATAGTTTGAAATCAGGAAATGTGGTGTTCTCAGCTTTGTTCTTTCCCAAAATTGTTTTGGCCATTCAGGGTCTTTTGTAGTTTCATAAGAATTTCAGAATTTTTTTCTATTTCTGTGAAAAATGCTATTGAAATTTTAAGGATTGCACTGAATCTAGATTTCTTTGGGCACTATGGAAATTAAAACAATATTAACACCTCTGATCTGTGAATATTGGTTATCTATCTATTTGTGGCTACTTCAATTTTTTCATCAATGTCTTATAATTTTCAAATGTACATCTTTCATCTCTTTGACTACATTTATTTCTAAATATTTTTTTAATTTATTTATTTCAGCATAACAGTATTCATTATTTATTCACCACACCCAGTGCTCCATGCAATCTGTGCCCTTTATAATACCCATCACCTGGTGCCCCAACCTCCCACCCCCCCCCCACCACTTCAAACCCCTCAGATTGTTTTTCAGAGTCCATAGTCTCTCATGATTCACCTACCATTCCAATTTACCCCAACCCCCTTCTCTCTAACTCCCCATGTCCTCCATGCTATTTGTTATGCTCCACAAATAAGTGAAACTATATGATAATTGACTCTCTCTGCTTGACTGATTTCACTCAGCATAATCTCTTCCAGTCCAGTCCATGTTGCTACAAAAGTTGGGTATTTGTCCTTTCTGATGGAGGCATAATACTCCATAGTGTATATGGACTACATCTTCCTTATCCATTCGTCCGTTGAAGGGCCTCTTGGTTCTTTCCACAGTATGGCGACCATGGCCATTGCTGCTATAAACATTGGGGTACAGATGGCCCTTCTTTTCACTACATCTGTATCTTTGGGGTAAATACCCAGAAGTGCAATGGCAGGGTCATAGGGAAGTTCTATTTTTAATTTCTTGAGGAATCTCCACACTGTTCTCCAAAGAGGCTGCACCAACCTGCATCCCCACCAACAGTGGAAGAGGGTTCCCCTTTCTCCACATCCTCTCCAACACATGTTGTTTCCTGTCTTGCTAATTTTGGCCATTCTAACTGGTGTAAGGTGATATCTCAATGTGGTTTTAATTTGAATCTCCTGATGGCTAGTGATGATGAACATTTTTTCATGTGTCTGATAGCCATTTGTATGTCTTCATGGGAGAAGTGTCTGTTCATATATTCTGCCCATTTTTTGATATGATTGCCTGTTTTGTGTGTGTTGAGTTTGAGGAATTCATTATAGATCCTCGATATCAACCTTTTGCCTGTACTGTCATTTGCAAATATCTTCTTCCATTCCATGGGTTGCCTCTTTGTTTTCTTGACTGTTTTTTTTTTTTTTGGCTGTGCAGAAGCTTTTGATTTTGATGAAGTCCCAAAAGTTCATCTTCGCTTTTGTTTCCTTTGTCTTTGGAGACATATCTTCAAAGAAGTTGCTGTGGCTGATATCGAAGAGATTACTGCCTATGTTCTCCTCTAGGATTCTGATGGATTCCTGTCTCACATTGAAGTCTTTTATCCATTTTGAGTTTATCTTTGTGTATGGTGTAAGAGAATGGTCAAGTTTCATTCTTCTACATATAGCTGTCCAGTTTTCCCAGCACATTTATTGAAGACACTGTCTTTTTTTTCCACTGTATATTTTTTCCTGTTTTGTCGAAGATTATTTGACCATAGAGTTGAGGGTCCATATCTGGGCTCTCTACTCTGTTCCACTCATCTATGTGTCTGTTTTTATGCCAGTACCATGCTGTCTTGGTGATCACAGCTTTGTAGTAAAGCTTGAAATCAGGTAACGTGATACCCCCAGTTTTATTTTTGTTTTTCAACATTTCCTTAGCGATTCAGGGTCTCTTCGGAGATAATACAAATTTTTGGATTATTTGCTCCAGCTCTTTGAAGAATACCGGTGGAACTTTGATCAGAATGGCATTAAAAGTATAGATTGCTCTAGGCAGTATAGACATTTTAACAATGTTTATTCTTCCGATCCAAGAGCATGGAATGGTCTTCCATCTTTTTGTGTCTTCTTCAATTTCTTTCATGAGTGTTCTGTAGTTCCTCAAGTACACATCCTTTACCTCTGTGGTTAGGTTTATTCCCAGGTATCTTATGGTTCTTGGTGCTAGAGTGAATGGAATCGATTCTCTAATTTCCCTTTCTGTATTTTCATTGTTAGTGTATGAGAAAGCCACTGATTTCTGCACATTGACTTTGTATCCTGCCACGTTGTTAAATTGCTGTATGCTTTCTAGTAGGTTGGGGGTGGAGTCTTTTGGGTTTTCCATATAAAGAATCATGTCATCTGTGAAGAGAGCTTGACTTCTTCATTGCCAATTTGGATACCTTTTATTTCTCTTTGTTGTCTGATTGCTGGTGCTAGGACTTCTAATACTATGTTGAACAAGAGTGGTGGAAGTGGGCATCCTTGTCTTGTTCCTGATCTCAACGGGAAGGACACAAGCTTTTTCCCATTGAGGATGATATTTGCTGTGGGTCTTTCATAGATAGATTTGATGAAGTTCAGGAATGTTCCCTCTATCCCTATACTTTGGAGCGTTTTAATCAGGAATGGATGCTGGATTTTGTCAAATGCTTTTTCTGCATCGATTGAGAGGACCATGTGGTTCTTCTGTCTTCTCTTATTAATTTGTTCTATCACATTGATTGATTTGCAAATGTTGAACCATCGTTGGAGCCCAGGGATGAATCCCACCTGGTCATGGTGGATAATCCTTTGAATGTGCTGTTGGATCCTGTTTGCTAGGATCTTGTTGAGAATCTTAGCATCCATATTCATCAGTGATATTGGTCTGAAATTCTCCTTTTTGGTAGGGTCTTTGCCTGGTTTGGGGATCAGGGTAGTGCTGGCTTCATAGAAAGAGTCTGGAAGTTTTCCTTCTGCTTCAATTTTTTGAAACAGCTTCAGGAGAATAGGTGTTATTTCTCCTTTGAAAATTTGGTAGAATTCCCCAGGGAATCCATTAGGTCCTGGGCTCTTATTTCTAAATATTTTATTTATTTTGATGCTGTTATAAATAAGATTGTTTTCCTTATTTCTTTTTCAGACGGTTCAATATCATATACAGAAATACAGCTGATTAGAGTATGTTAATTTTACATCCTATTTAATTTGTTGATTAGTTCTGACAGTGTTTTGATGACATTTTTAAGGTTTACTATATTTAATATCATGTCAACTGCAAAGAAAGACCATTTTGATTTTTCATTTTTTTATTTGGATTCCTTTTTTTTGTTTTGTTTTGTCTAATTTCTATAGCTAGGACTTCTAATACATGTTGAATAGGAGAAATTAGAGTGGGCATCCTTTTCTTGTTCTTGATTTTAGAGGAAAAGTTTTCAAACTTTCACCTGTGGGTATAATGTTACCTGTAGCCTTTTTATATATGACCTTGTTCTGTTGAGGTACATGCCTTGTAAACTTACTTTGTTGAGAGTTTTTATCATGAAAAGATGTTGAATTTTCTCAAGAGCTTTCTCTGCCTCTATTGAGATGATCATAGAGATTGAAAAAATATTCTTAATTTAAATTCAACTTAGTTAACAAATACTGTATTAGTTTCACAGATGATTTAGTGATTCCTCAGTTACATATAATACCCAGTGCTCATTACATCAAGTGCTCTCCCGGAGGCCCATCAACCAATTATCCTTCCCCACCCCTACCTTCCCTCCAGCAATCCTTAGGTGATTTCCTAGAGTTCAGCATTCTCTTATGGTTTGCCTCTCTCTCTCTGTGTCTTCCTCTTATTTAGTTTTCCTTCCCTTCCCCTATGTTTTGTTTCTTAAATTCCACATATAATTGAAATCATATGGTATTTGTCTTTCTCTGACTAACTTATTTCACTTAGTATAATACCCTCTAGTTCCATCCATATTGTTGCACATGGCAAGATTTCATTCTTTCTGATGACTGAGTAATATGCTATTCTCTCTATATACCACATCTTTATTCATTCTTCTGTTGATAGATCTGGGCACTTTCCATCGGTTGGCTATTGTGGACATTGTTGCTATACACTGTGGGGTGCATGTACCCCTTCAAATCACTATGTTTGGATCCTTTGGACAAACACCTCATAGTGCAATTGATGGGTCATAGGGTAGTTCTAATTTTAGCTTTTTGAGGAAGCTGTTTTCCAAAGTGGCTGTACCAGCTTGCTTTCTCACCAACAGTGTAAGACAGTTCTCCTTTCTCCACATCCTTACCAACATCCATTGTTTCCTGAGTTGTTCATTTTAACCATTATGACGGGTCTGAGTTGCTATCTGAATGTCATTTTGAATTGTATTTTCCTAGTACCCAGTGATGTTGAGCATCTTTTCATGTATCCATTGGATATTTGTATATCTTCACTGGAGAAATGTCTGTTCATGCCTTTTTCCCATTTCTTTTCATTTCTTTTTTCTTTATTATGTTATATTAGTCACCATACAGTACATCATTAGTTTTGTAATATAGTGTTCCATAATTCATCATTTGTGTATAACACCCTCTGCTTCATGAAATATATGCCCTCCTTAATACCCATTACTGGGCTAACCCATCCCCCCAAACTCCTGTCCCTCTGAAACCTTCAGTTTATTCCCAGATTCCATAGTCTCTCATGAATCTTCTTCCCCTCTGATTCCCCCCTTCATTTTCCCCTTCCTTTTCCTAATGTACTCCATCCTATTCCTTATGTTCCACAAATAAGTGAAGCCATATGATAATTGACTTGTTTCATTTAGCATGATGAAATTATTGAATTATTTCATTTAGCATAATCTACTCCAGTTCCATCTGTGTGGATGCAAAAGGTAGGTATCCATCCTTTCTGATGGATGAATAATTTTCCATTGTATATTTGGATCACATCTTCTTTATCCATTCATCTGCTGAAGGACATCTCAGCTCTTTCCACAATTTGGTTATTGTGAACATTGCTGCTATGAACATTGCAGTACATGTGGCCCTTCATTTCACTGCATTTGTATCTTTGGGGTAAATACCCACTAGTGCAATTGCTGAGTCATAGGGTGGCTCTATTTTTAACATTTTGAGGAAACTCTACACTGTTTTCCAAAGCAGCTGTACCTATTTGCATTCCCACCAACAGTGTAAGAGGGTTCCCCTTTCTCCACAACCTCTCTGATATTTTTTTGTTTTATGCCTTGTCAATTTTGGCCATTCTAACTGGTGTAAGGTGGTATCTCAATGTGGTTCTGATTTGGATCTCCCTGATGGGTAATGATGATGAGCATTTTTTCATGTGTCTGTTAGCCATTTGTATGGCTTTTCTGGAGAAGTGTCTGTTCAAGTCTTCTGCCTATTTTTTGACTAATTTTTTTTTTTTTTTTTTTTTTTTGGTGTATTGAGTTTGAGGAATTGGGTATTGAGTTTTATAAGTCTTGGATATCAGCCTTTTTTAAAAAATTGTGTTATGTTAGTCACCATGCAATTACATAATTAGTTTTTGATGCAGTGTGGCTATCAGCCCTTTTATCTGTAGTGTTCTTTGCAAATATCTTCTCCCATTCCGTGGGTTGCCTCTTTGTTTTGTTGACTGTCTCCTTTGATCTTGATCTTTATGAAGTCCTAAAAGTTCATTTTCGCTTTTGTTTCCTTTGTCTTTGGACATGTGTATTAGAGAAGTTGCTGTGGCCCATGTTGAAGAGGTTACTGCCTATGTTCTCCTCTAAGACTTTGATGGATTCCTGTTTCACGTTAAGGTCTTTCATCTGTTTAGAGTTTATCTTTGTGTATGGTGTAAGTGAATGGTCAAGTTTCCTTATTCTGTATATAGCTATCCAATTTTCCCATCACCATTCATTAAGACACTGTCTTTTTCCATTGGATATTTTTTCCTGATTTGTCAAAGATTAGCTAACAATAGAGTTGAGAATCCATATGTGGGCTCTCTATTCTGTTCCATTGATCTATGTGTCTGTTTTTGTGTCAATACCATGCTATCTTGATGATTACAGCTTTGTAATATGGCTTGAAATCAGACAACATGATGCCTCCAACTTTGATTTTCTTTTTCAACATTTCCTTGGTGATTCAGGGTCTTTGTTGGTCCAATACAAATTTTAGGATTGTTTGTTACAGTATTTTTGGGAAAATGTCACTGTTATTTTGATAGGGGTGGCATCAAAAGTATAGATTGTTCTGGGCAGCATAGACTTTTTAACAATGTTTATTCTTCTGATCCATGAGCATGGAATGTTTTCCTATCTTTTTGTGTCTTCTTTGATTTCTTTCATAAGTGTTCTGTAGTTCCTAGAGTATAGATTCTTCACCTCTTTGGTTAGTTTTATTCTGAGGTATCCTATGGTTTGTGATGCTATTGTAAATGGAACCAATTTCCTAATTTTTCTTTCTACAGTTATATTGTTAGTGTATAGGAAAGCAACTGATTTATGTGCATTGACTTTGTAACCTGCCACATTACTGAACTGATGTATGAGTCCTAGTAACTTAGGGGTGGACTCTTTTGGCTTCTCCATAATGTATTATGTCATCTGTGAAGAGAGAGTTTGACTTCTTCTTTGCCAATTTAAATATATTTTATTTCTTTCTGCTATCTGATTTCTGGGGTTAGGACTTCTAATACTATGTTGAACAGTAGTGGCAAGAGTAGGCATCCTTGTCAAGTTCCTGATCTTAAGGGAAAAGCTCTCAGCTTTTCCCCATTGAGAATGACATTTGCTGTGGGCTTTTCATAGATGGTTTCCATAAGTTTAAAGAATGTTCCCTCTATCCCTACATTTTGAAGTTTATTTTTTATTTTATTTATTTATTTGACATAGAGAAAGAGATCACAAGCAGGGAGAGCAGCAGAGAGAGGGGGAAGCAGGCTCCCTGCTGAGCAGAGAGCCCAATGAGGGGCTTGATCCCAGGACCCTGAGATCATGACCTGAGCCAAAGGCAAGGCTTAACCCACTGAGCCACCCAGGCGCCCCTATATCTTAAAGAGTTTAACCAGTAAAGGATGCTGCATTTTGTTAAATGTTTTTTCTGCATCAATTGAGAGGACCATATGGTTCTTCTCTCTCCTCTTATTAAAATGTTATATCACTTCAATTGATTTCTAAATGTTGAATGACCCTTGAATACAAGGATAAATCCCACCTGATCATGGTTAGTAATCCTTTTAATGTACGGTTGGATCCTATCACCTAGGATCTTGTTGAGAATTTTGAAATCCATAGTCCTTAAAGATATTGGTCTGTCGTTCTTTTTTTTTATTTTTTTTATTTTTTCAGTGTTCCAAGATTCATTGTTTATGCATCACACCCAGTACTCCATGCAATACATGCCATTTTTAATACCCACCACCAGGCTCATCTAACAGCCCATCCGTCTACCCTCCAAAACCCTCTGTTCGTTTCTCAGAGTCTGCAGTCTCTCATATTCATTTCTCCCTCCAGTTTCCCCCAATTAACTTTTCCTATCCTTCTCCTAATGTCCTCCATGTTATTCCTTATGTTCCACAAGTAAATGAAACCATACGATAATTGACTCTCTCTGCTTATTTCAGTCAGCATAATCTACTCCAGTCCTATCCATGCTGAAACAAAAGTTGGGTATTCATCCTTTCTGATGGAGGCATAATATCCCATTGTATATATGGACCATATCTTCTTTACCCATTCATCCCTTGAAGGGCATCTTGGCTCTTTCCACAGTTTGGCAATTGTGGCCACTGCTGCTAGGAACATTGGGGTACAAATGACCCTTCTTTTCACTACATCTGTATCTTTGGGTTAAATAGTAGTAGTGCAACTGCAGGGTCATAGGGTAGCTCTATTTTTAATTTTTTAAGGAATATCCACACTGTTATCCAAAGTGGCTTCACCAACTTACATTCCCACCAACAGTGTAAGAGGGTTTCCCTTCCTCCAATACCTGTCGGCCTCTCCAACAGCTGTTGTTTCCTGTCTTATTAATTTTGGCCATTCTAACTGGTGTAAGGTGGCAGCTCAGTGTGGTTTTGATTTGAATCTCTCTGAAGGCTAATGGTGATGAACATTTTTTCATGTGTCTGTTAGCCATTTGTATGTCTTCTTTGGAGAATTGTCTGCTCATGTCTGCTACCCATTTTTTTATGTGATTATCTGTTTTTTGAGTGTTGTGTTTGAGGAGTTCTTTATAGATCTTGGATATCAGCCCTTTGTCTGTCGTATCATTTGTGAATATCTTCTCCCATTCCGTGGGTTGCCTCTTTGTTTTGTTGACTATTTCCTTTGCTGTGCAAAAGATTTGAACGTGATGAAGTTCCAAAGTTCATTTTCACTTCTGTTTTCTTTGCTTTGGGAGATATGTCTTGAAAGAAGTTGCTGTGGTCTATGACGAAGAGGTTACTGCCTATGTTTTCCCCTAGGATTTTGATAGATTCCTGTCTCATGTTGAGATCTTTTATCCATTTAGAGTTTATCTTTGTGTGTGGTATGAGAGAATGATCGAGTTTCATTCTTCTATACAGAGCTGTTCAATTTACCCAGCACTATTTATTGAAGATATTGTCCTTTTTCCACTGGATACTTTTTCCTTCTTTGTCAAAGATTATTTGACCATAGAGTTGAGGGTACATGTTTCAGCTCTCTACTCTGTTCCACTGGCCTTTGTTCCTGTTTTTATGCCAGTACCATGCTGTCTTGGTGATCACAGCTTTGTAGTAAAGCTTAAAATCTGGCAACATGATGCCCCTAGTTTTGTTTTTCTTTTTCAGCATTTCCTTAGCAATTTGGTGTCTCTTCCAATTCCATACAAATTTTAGGATTGTTTGTCCCAACACTTTGAACAATGCCAGTGGAATTTTTATCGAGGTGGCATTGAAAGTATAGACTGTTCTGGGCAGTATAGACATTTTAACAATGCTTATTCTTCTGATCCATGAGCATGAAATGCTTTCCCATCTTTTTGTGTCCTCTTCAATTTCTTTCATGATTGTTCTGTAGTTCCTCAAGTACAGATCCTTTACCTCTTTGGTTAGGTTTACTCCCAGATATCTTGTGTTCTTGGTGTTATAGTAAATGGAATCAATTCTCTCATTTCCCTTTCTATATTTTCATTGTTAGTGTATAAGAAACCAACTGGTTTCTGTACATTGATTTTGTAACCTGCCACATTACCTATTTGCTGTATGAGTTCTAGTAGTTTGGGGGTAGTCTTTTGGGTTTTCCATATAAAGTATCATGTCATCTGTGAAGAGAGAGTTTGACTCCTTCTTTGTCAATTTGAATACATTTTATTTCTTTTTGTTGTCCCATTGCTGTTGCTAGGACTTCTAGTACTATGTTGAACAACATTGGTGAGAGTGGGCATGCTTGTCGTGTGCCTGATCTCAAAGAGAAAGCTGTCGTCTTTTCCCCATTGAGAATGATATTCACTATGGGTTTTTCATAAGAGATTTTATGAAGTTGAGGAATGTTCCCTCTATCCTGATACTTTAAATTGTCTTAATCAGGAATGGATGCTATATCTTGTCAAATGCTTCATCTGCATCGATTGAGAGTACCATGTGGTTCTTCTCTCTTCTCTTATTGATTTGTTCTATCACATTTATTGATTTGTGGATGTTGAACCACCCTTGTATCCCATGGATAAATCTCACCTGGTCATGGTGGAGAATTTTTTTTTTTTTTTGGTGGATAAATTATTTTATAGTTTTTTTTTTTTAATTTCTTTTCAGCGTAACAGTATTCATTGTTTTTGCACCACATCCAGTGCTCCATGCAGTCCATGCCCTCTCTAATACCAACCACCTGGTTCCTCCAACCTCCCACCCTCTGCCCCTTCAAAACCCTCAGATTGTTTTTCAGAGTCCATAGTCTCTCATGGTTCACCTTCCTGGATAATCTTTTTAATGTACTGTTGAATCCTATTAGCTAGGATCTTGTTGAGAATCTTGGCATCCATCTTCATCAAGAATATTGGTCTGAAATTCTCCTCTTTGATGGGGTCTTTGCCTAATTTGGGGATCAGGGTAATGCTGGCCTCATGAAAGTCTGGAAGTTTTCCTTCTGTTTCTATTTTTTGAAAAAACTTCAGGAGAATGGGTATTATTTCTTCTTTGAGTGATTGATAGAATTCCCCAGGGGATTCACCAGGTCCTGGACTTCTTTCTTGTGGGAGGTTTTTGATCACCGCTTCAATCTCGTTAATAGATATTGGTCTATTCAGTTGTCATTTTCTTCCTGTTTCAGTCTTGTAGTTCATAGGTTTCCAGGAAGATATCCATTTCTCCCAGTTTGCTTAATTTATTAAGTTGTTGGAAATAATTTCTGATAATAGTTTTTATATCCTTAGTGTTAGTGGTGTCTCTTCCTTTTCATTCATAATTTTATTAATTTAGGTCTTTTCTCTTTTCTTTTGGATAAGCCTGGCCAGTGGTTTATAGATCTTATTAATTCTTTGGAGAACTAGCTTTGAGTTTCGTTGATCTGCTCCACTGTATTTCTGGTTTCTAATTCATTCATTTTTGCTCTAATCTTAATTGTTTCTATTCTCATGTGGGGCTTACACTTCATTTGTTGTTTTTTCTCCAGTTCCATAAGGTATAAAGTTAGTTGGTGAATTCAGGATTTTTTTTTAAGTGAGTGAGGCTTGGAGGCTACATATTTCCCCCTAAAGACTGCCTTTGCCATATGTTATAGTTTTGGGACTAATGTGATTTCATTCTCATTGCTCTCCATGAATTGTTTAAGTTCTTTGATTTCCTGGTTGAACCCAACATTCTTAAGCAGGATGATCTTTAGTTCCAAGTGTTTGAATTTCTTCCAAATTTTTCTTGTGATTGAGTTCCAGTTTCAAAGCACTGTGGTCTGAGAATATACAGGGTATAATCTCAATCTTTTAATATCTGTTGAGACCTGATTTGTGACCCAGTATGTGGTCTGTTCTGGAGTAAGCTCCATGTGCACTCAAGGAAAATTAGAATGCTATTGTTTTAGTGTAGAATGTTCTCTATATATTTATGAGGTCCATCTGGTCCGTGTATCATTCAAAGCTCTTGTTTCTTTGTTGGATTTCTCCTTAGATGATCCGTCTATTGCTAAGAGTGGAATTTTGAGGTCTCCTATTATTAATGTATTATTATAAACATGTGTCTTTATTTTGGTGAACAGTTGGCTTATGTAGCTGGCTCCTCCCATATTGGGGCATAGATATTTACAATTGTTAGATCCTCTTATTGGATAGGCCCTTTAAGAATGATATAATGGGAGGAAGCAAGATGGTGGAGGAGTAGGAGACTGAAATATCATCACATCCCAGGAAGTTATCAAAACATTCTGAGCACCTACAAACTCAACAGGAAACAGAAGGGTAGAGGATCAGCAATTCTAGGAACAGAAAACTGACCACTTTCTGGAAGGTAGGATGTGTAAAATGAATCTGAAGCAGTGAGAAGATAGACCACGGGTGGGGAAGCTGGCCCCCAGCAAGTGAGAGAGCAGCAGAGCACAAAATTAGAACTTTTAAAAGTGTGCTCCATTGAGGGACATTGTTCCAGAGTGGGGGGTGGAGCCCTCGTGTGGACAGTATGGTCTCTGGACCTGCAGGGTCACAGAAAGACTGGAGATGTCTGCGTGTGGCAGAGTTTTTATTCTCTATTGTAATAGGGAAGCTGGCTATAGAGACAGAGCCAAGGAGTGTGCTCTCAGCTGGGGGTTATCTTAAACTGTAATCCAAGGCACAGTCAGGCCACTGCTCTTCAGCAGGGACACACAGTGGCAAATCTAGGGAAAGAACAACCTTCCTCCTCTGGGAAGAGCAGTGTGGGAGAATGTGGCAGGAATCTGCTGGGTTTGGAGACTCCAAACAAGGTCATGCACCAGAGATAGAAACACTTGGTCCCAGGCTGGGTGAACATGGACTGCAGCTGGAGACCAGGGAGATGGGAAGAATTGACTATTTTTCTCTGAGAGCACACTTAGGGGTGGGATCCTGAGCTCTCAGCTCCTACAAGGCTGGATTGGGAGGCCACAACATTCATTCCCATCCTCTAAAATTGTATGGAAAGCCTTCAGGGAACAAAAGGAAAAATATGTAGCCAAAAATAGTATATCCAGGTAGGCTGGATAAAGAAGTATATCCTGGTAGGACTAAAAAAGGAAGGAGAAATAAAAAGCTTCTGGGACCAACAAAAACTAAAAGAATTTATAAACAACAAGCCAGCCCTACAGGAAATATTGAAAGCAGTCCTCTAAGCAAAAACAGAGCATAAAAGTTACAGATGAGAAAGGAACAGATACAATATACAATAAGAGTCACCTTACAAACAATACAATAGCACTAAATTAATATATTTCAAAAGTAACCCTGAATGTAAATGGGCTAAGTGCCCCAATAAAAAGACACAGGGTATCAGAACGGATAAAATAAACAAGAACCATTGATATGCTGTCTACAAGAAACTCATTTTAGAACCCAAAACACCTCCAGATTAAAGTGAGGGGGTGGAAAACAATTTACCATACTAATGGACATCAAAGGAAGCTTTGGTGGCAAAATTATGTCAGATAAATTAAACTTTAAGACAAAGACTATAATAAGAGATATGGAAGGACACTATATCATACTTAAAGGGTCTGTCCAACAAGAAAATCTAACAATTTAAAATATCTATATCCCTAATATGGAGCAGCCAATTATATAAACCAATTAATAACAAAATCAAAGAAACATATTAACAATAATAGAAGGGGAATTTAACACCCCTCTAACTGAAACAGACAGATCATCTAAGCAAAAGAACAACAAGGAAATAAAGACTTTAAATGATACACTGGACCAGATGGAATCACAGATATATTCAGAACATTCCATCCCAAAGCAACAGAATACACATTCTTCTCTAGTGCACATGGGACATTTTCCAGAAGATCAAATCCTGGGTCACAAATCAGGTATGAACCATACCAAAAGATTGGGATCATTCCCTGCATATTTTCAGACCACAATGC
>NC_081559.1:115280151-115295693 GCF_022355385.1 Mustela nigripes | reverse complement strand
AGGTGAGTGCTGTGAAGTGTGTAAACCTGTTGATTCACAGACCTGTACCCCTGGGGATAAAAATATATGTTTATCAAAAATAAAAAATTAAAAAAAAAAAAAAAGAAGAGGGGGTATATATATATACAATGGAATACTATGCAGCCATCAAAAGAAATGAAATCTTGCCATTTGTGACAATGTGGATGGAACCAGAGGGTATTATGCTTAGTGAAAGAAGTCAATCAGAGAAAGACAATTATCATATGGTCTCTGTAATATGAGGAATTTGAGAGGCATGGCAGGAGTTTATGGGGGTTAGGGAAGGAAAAAATGAAACAAAATGGGACTAGGGGGGAGATGAACCATAAGAGACTCTTTATTTTTTTTTTAAGATTTTATTCATTTATTTGACACAGAGAGAGAGATCACAAGTAGGCAGAGAGGCAGGCAGATAAGGGGGGAACAGGCTTCCTGCTGAGTGGAAAGCCCGATGTGGGACTCAATCTCAGGATCTTGAGATCATGACCTGAGCCAAAGGCAGAGACTTAACCTACTGAGCCACCCAGGTGCCCCATAAGAGACTCTTAATCTCATGAAACAAGCTGAAGGTTGCTGGGGGTAGGGGTTCAGGGTAGGGATAGGGTGGCTGGGTTATGGACGTTGGGGGCAGGTATGTGCTATGGTGAGTGCTGTGAAATGTGTAAGCATGATGATTCAGAGACCTGTACCTCTTGGGCAGATAATACATTATAAGTGAATTGAAAAAGAAAAAAAACTCCCTTGAAACCCCATCTGTCCCCTTTGCCCCTTCTCTTTTGAAAATCTAGAAATGATGTAACAAAATAAAAATTATAATGTTTATTTAAAAGTGTGTCAATAATTACATTAATAATTGATATAACTTACTATTTATCAATTATTGTTAAATAGATATGAAATTTTATGATTATGATAATATATTAATAATTAAATAGTACTGTTATTTATAACCTACTTATATATTAATAATCATAGAATATCCTTCTCTCTAATTCTTTGGGTTATTAGCTCATTACACAGAAAAGCACAGGCCTTCCCCTCCCCAGTCATATGGAAGAACCACAAAGTAGTAAACATCCACCCTGTATCCTCCCACAAATTCAGCCCAGGGGCCACAGGAACTGGAACTCTGAGCCAGGAGGGATCCATGCTCCCAAACTCTGGAGCAACTTCTAGTTAGGAACTGGGTGCATCAAGGATGGCATCTCTCCCATCCCAGTGGCAAAAATCTCCTGTAGGAGCTTCTCCAACAACCCACCTCACAGACTTGACCTGGCTCAAAACCCAGATGTAGTGAAAAGGGCCATCTGTACCCCAATGTTTATAGCAGCAATGGCCACAATTGCCAAACTGTGGAAAGAGCCAAGATGCCCTCAACAGACAAAAGGATTAAGAAGATACTGTCCATATATACAATGGAATATTGCACAGCCATAAGAAAGGCTTTTGTATCAACATGGATGGGACTAGAGGAGATAATGCTGATAGAAATAAATCAAGCAAAGAAAGGCAATTATCATGTGGTTTCACTTACTTTAGAGCATAAGGAATACATGGAGAATATCAAGAGAAGGAAAGGAAAAGTGAATTGGGGTAAATTGGAGGGGGAGACGAAGCATGAAAGATGAAGCATGGACTCTGAGAAACAAACAGGGTTTTGGAGGGGAGGAGGGGGGAATGAGTGAGCCTGGTGGTGGGTATTAAGGAGGGCACATATTGCATGGAGCACTAGGTGTGGTGCATGAACAATGGATCTTGGAACACTGAAAAAACCAAATCATTTAAATTAATTAATTAATTTTTTAAAAACCCACAGGGTGCAGTAGAACATGCTCCTGACCCTTCTGTTTCAGATGCTATGGAGACTGACTATGTGAGATGAGGAGTGTCATTTCCTGCTATTTCCCATGATGATTAATGGGAAAAAAGGAAATGTTCCTGATTTTCACCGTGATGAAACTACTGGACTGTACAAGTAGACACTGGACATTTTGGAAACATTTCTTTTTCAAGTTCTGTGAGTTTTTCAATGGTACATAAATCAAAAAGGAAAAACCAGGTGAAGGATGTTATTAAGAACAGAAGTGGGTTTTATAGCCTACTGGAAGAGCTATAATCTGGAAAGAGGGCACAAGTCAGAGATCACCACAGAACAGTTTTTTGTAAGTTGGGGCAATTTACACATGGAGCCACCTTCTGTCTCTTTCCCAGTAGATATTGCATCTCACCCAAGGAGAGTGTTTGGAGAGGAGAGCATGAACTGGACCTAAAATGTGTAAAACGGCAAAACATAACTACATATAGAACAGGCATAAGTCCCTGGCAGTAAGTTGTGTCAGTTTCCCACCCTGTGACACTCCAACACTCACTTGCTCCCTTACTCACTTTGATTTAGACCCATGACTATCAACAAGCCTGGGCAGGAAGCAGTCAGATGCTGGCTCTTATCTTTGCATATCTGAATCAACCACGTTGATTATGAGCCATTCCCAAGCCAAGAAAATAAGATGCTTCACTTATCAGAAACATACAACTTCCCAAATTGTGACTCTTCTTACTTGAAGACTATCTTCAGAAATACATTCTGTACATTATTCATGTTTATACTTAGAAAAACAGCAATGTTTTGCCAAAGATTGCAATGTATATAGAGAGGAAAAGCCCATAATACACAGGTATATGTAAGTTTTAACTGCAGGATTTTTTTCTGAGAAGAAAGGAAAAGCTACACCATCAGCTCTATCTGGACACATCTATGTTCACATGGAATAGGCATCTTTTCTCAAAAAACAGGTTCCTTCATTCTTTCACAAGGTTGGGTACTGCCCTCTGATGATTACTCAAAAATGGGGGGGGGGGAGATCCTTGGTATATGTAAGGGCAGAAGTTTCTCTCCCTTCCAACCAGTCCCTCTTCCTGAAATAGACATGTTACAGGATCACACACCTTTTCTCTCTGACTCTCAAAGTGACATCCAACACTGCTACCATCTCACAACTCGTTAACTGAAGCCAGTGGCCTATGACAGAATAAATCTTGGTCTTTGAGTGCCCAGAACAAGCTTGGCCACAAGACTCAGAAAAATTCAGAGAGTCACAAAGGAGACACCTGTGCACAGATGACTCAGGGACCCTGGCTACTCAAAGGAAACATCACCTATAATGGTCACAAACTTCACTCCTTTTTTTAACATTTATTTATTTATTTTAGAGATAAAGAGAGTACAGGAGATGAGTGGGGGGAGGGCAGAGGGAGAGGATCCTTCAAGCACACTCCCTGCTGAACACGGAGCCTGATGTGGGCCTGATCCCACCACCCATGAAATCATGACCTAAACTGAAGCCTAAAGCTGGATGCTCAACTGAATGGGCTACCTAGGCACCCCAAAAGGTCACAGACTTCATGGCCCAGGCATCCCTCTGCAGGGAGCCAGGGACTATGTCTCTACCACCCAGCAAGAGGCAGGGAAGAGCACAAGGACACAGAAGCTCAAATGCAAGAGCCAAATGGAGTCTACTATGGTTAACAGCATCAGCTCCACACAAAGGATAAATCTCATATGAAATTCATCTAACGAAGAGTGAGTGCCCTCCTCCACTGAGCACTAGTCTAGGTACCAGGGTCACTGACCATGAGTAACACCCAACCCTTTGGCCACCATGGAAGCTGCAAGGAACATGAATTTAAATCAAACAGCTATTCTTTTTGTCTTGAATGTTTTATTTATTTATTTATTTGATAGAGAGCACCAGCAGGTGGAGGGACAGAGGGAGAGAGAGAAGCAGACTCCCTGATAGGCAGGGAGCCTGAAAGATGGAGCTCGATCCCAGGACCCTGGGATCATGACCTGAGCCAAAAGCAAACACTTAACTGGGCCACCCAGGCACCCTTTAGGTAGCTATTCTGGAGTGAAAACGGTATAATAAACAATATAAATTGACTTTTACAAAAGGATGACAAAGCGGAGAAAGGGTCCTTGATTTCCTTATAGTTATACCATGTACTGAAATCTCTATTAATAAACACCTTAAAGCCATCTAAAAACAGAATCAAAAATGAGTGGATCTCAATGCTAATATTAGCCAATTGCATAAACAAACAAAAAACTCAACCCACCTTTAAGTGCCTAGTTTTGTTTTAACTAGCTCCTTAAGAGAATTAACAGTACCCAGTAACAGAGCAGCAAATTCCTTCAGCAACATTAGACTCAATAGAGCAAAACTGAAAAAAACAAATATTTTTCTTGAAAAATGCCATCCAGGAGCTTTCCCTATGCATTTATTTAATGTAAATTCTCTTGGTGAATGTCACAAAACATGAAGGGTGTGCTGCTCCCTGGAATTTGCCCAGCACAGCAAGAAATACATTTCTGGCTACTGGAACAACCAGATGGTGGGACTCTTAGGAGCCCAGGCCTAAAACTTGTTCATAGTAATTCTTTCTGGTTTTGTCTCTGGAGGCATTAAAACAATAATCAAAACACTATAGAAATTTTAGGATTGTTTGTAGAAGCACTTTGAACAATGCCAGTGAATTTTGATCATGATGGAATGAAAATATAGATTACTCTGCACAGTATAGACATTTTAACAATGTTTCTTCTTCTGATCCATGAGCATGGAATGCTTTTCCATCTTTTTGTGTCTTCTTCAATTTCTTTCATGAGCATTCTGTAGTTCGTTGAGTACAGATCCTTTACTTCTTTGGTTAAGCTTATTCCAAGGTATCTTATGGCTCTTGGTGCTATAGTAAATGGAATCAATTCTCTCATTTCCCTTTCTATATTTTCATTGTTAGTGCATAAGAAAGCAACTGATTTCTGTACATTGATTTTGTATCCTGCTACATTACTGAATTTCTGTATGAATTCTAGCAGTCTGGGGGTGGAGTCTTTTGGCTTTTCCACGTAAAGTATCACGTCATCTGCAAAGAGAGGGAGTTTGACTTCTTCTTTACTAATTTGAATGTCTTTTACTTCTTTTGTTGTCTGATTGCTATTGCTAGGACTTCTAGTACTATGTTGAACAAGAGTGGCAAGATTGATCATCCTTGTCATGTTCCTGATCTCAATGGGAAGATTCCATTGAGAACGATATTTACTGTGTGTTTTTCATAGATAGATTTTATGAAGTTGAGGAATGTTCCCTCTATTCCTATACTTTGAAGAGTTTTAATCAGGAACGGATGCTGTATTTTGTCAAAGGCTCTTTCTGCATCAATTCAGAGAACCATGTGGTTCTTCTCTCTTCTCTTAATGATTTGTTCTATCACACTGATTGATTTGCAAATGTTGAACCACCAGAAAAGACCCTGAACCGCTAAGGAAATGTTGAAAATGAAAAACAAAGCTAGTGGCATCACACTGACTGATTTCAGGCTTTACTACGAAGCTGTGATCACCAAGGCATCATGGTTCTGGCATAAAAACAGACACATAGAACAATGGAACAGAGTGGAGAGTCCAGATATGGATCCTCAACTCTATGGTCAAATAGTCTTTGAAAAAGAAGGAAAAAATATCCAGTGGAAAAAGGACAGTCTCTTCAATAAATGGTGCTGGGAAAATTGGGCAGCTATGTGTAGAAGAATGAAACTTGACCATTCTCTCACACCATTCACAAAGATAAACTCTAAATGGATAAAAGGGCTCAACATTCTTGAGAGACAGGAATCTATCAAAATCCTAGAGGAAAACATAGGCAGTGACCTCTTCAACATAGGCCACAGCAACTTCTTTTAAGACACATCTCCAAAGGCAAAGGAAACAAAAGTGAAAATGAACTGTGGGGACTTCATCAAGTTCAAATCTTTTGCACAACAAAGGAAATAGTCAACAAAACAAAGAGGCAACCCACGGAATGGGAGAAGATATTCACAAATGACACTACAGACAAAGGGCTGTTAACCAAGATCTATAAAGAACTCCTCCAACACAACACTCAAAAACACATAATCACTTCAAAAAATGGGCAGAAAACATGAGCAGACAGTTTTCCAAGGAAGACATACAAATGGCTAACAGATGCATGAAAAAGTGAATCTCAGGAAGATTCAAATCAAAACCACACTGAGACACCACCTTACACCAGTTAGAATGGCCAAATCAACAAGACAGTCAACAACAAGTGTTGGAGAGGCTGTGGAGAAGAAGAACCCTCTTACACTGTTGGTGGGAATGCAAATTGGTGAAGCAACTTTGGATAACAGTGTGGAGATTCCTTAAGAAATTAAAAATAGAGCTACCCTATGACCCTGCAATTGCACTACTGCGTATTTACCCCAAAGATACAGATGTAGTGAAAAGAAGGACCATCTATACCCCATTGTTCATACCAGCAATGTCCACAATCGCCAAACTTTGGAAAGAGCTGAGATGCTCCTCAATAGATGAATGGATAAAGCAGATATGGTCCATATATACAATGGAATATTATGCTTCCATAAGAAAGAATGAATACCCAACTTTTGTATCAACATTGATGTAACTAGAGGAGATAATGCTGAGTGAAATAAGTCAAGCAGAGAAAGTAAATTATCATATAGTTTTGCTTACTTGTGGAGCATAAGGAATAACATGAAGGACATTAGGAGAAGGAAAGGAAACGTGAATTGGGGTAAATCAGAAGGGAGACAAAGCATGAGAGACTGTGGACTCTAAGAAACAAACTGAGAGTTTTGGAAGGGAGGCAGGTAGGGGGATGGGTGAGTCTGGTGGTGGGTATTAAGGAGGGCATGTATTGCATGGAGCACTGGGTGTGGTACATAAACAATAAACTTGGAACATAAAGAAAATAAAATTAAATTAAGATGTTAAAAAATAGTAATGATCAAAACACTCCGTACTTATACAGAGTCTTTCATCCAGGAATTTCAGAACATTTTGCAAACATTAACTTGTTTGTTCTCCCTGTGCTATGTGGTCAGCTGCAGGAGCTGACCTCACACTCCTTTCAAAAGGGCAGGTCTGAGTGTTTCTCCTGGAATCACCACTTTCAGACCAGATCACCAAAGCTAAAATAAATCACAAGTAATGCAAGGAGATGAGCATCTGTGGGGATTTGGGTTAGCTCAGGCATGCAAATAATGGTGAAAATCTCCCACTTTCCTGACTTGGAAATCACAGTCCACAAGTTAGAGTGTCATTGAGAAGGAGCCTAGCTCTCCACAATCCCATACAAGCAAAAACAACACCTAGGGCTCACAGTTGAACAGCCAAGAGTCCCCCAACTCCCTGTTAGTCAGCAGAATCCCTAGCATGACACCAGTGTACAATAGAGTAATGGACCAAAGGTGCAGATTTGTCTGGTATAGCAAATATTTTAGAGGAATAGTCACTTGAACAAAAAACAAATACCTCCAGATTTAAGTAAACACCTAAGGCATCTCCAAAACACTCTCATTTGGATTGGATTTGGTCTAGAATAGGCCCAACTCATAAGAGCATGCTTCCTGGGATCTGAAATTTGGGATTTATAGAAGAATCAAAACTTCTGTAACATAATTACTGGTTGTTTCACAGACTAAATCTACATCATACCACTGGGGCTAAAATGGGATCCTCAGCAGTCTGTAGGCATTCTCCCGTGATGCTTGCAGCCTTGGGGTGCAAACCCACAAGTGTCTAGACACTCAGTGTCTAGAGAATGCCTTGATCTTTGAAGACTCAATTTTTTAACACCCTACAGTTCAAGAAACCTATCTTTCTTCTAGACTCCTAAGGTTCATAATGACTTTTCAGTGTGATCATAATGCATTAGTTAATAGAAAATCAGAATATAGAATGCAGAGGTCTTAGAGATGAAAACAGAAATAAAGAATATTTATGACAGCAAAGACCCTGCTAAGGGGAGAGGGAGGGCAACAAAGGAAGGGGTGGAGAGCAGAAACATTGGGAAAGGAGCACATATAGCTTCATTTAAGGGCAAAAGAGATTGCATTAGGAAAAACATAACCTTTGTATCCCATATGACATTTCACCAATAGGAATTATTAATTTAAAACAACTTATCTGATAATCACAGAACTGTCCTATCTTCCTCTGAAAAATGTGAGTAGTGTTCATGACCTCCTAAGTGCTTTAGATTTTGATCAAGTCACTTGATCCAGTAGTGAGTCAATAGAATATTTTGTCACTGCCTGACTGCCTATAGGTGTATAAGCAGGTTTTCATGTTGGATGGTCTCAGTCATTTTCACCTAAGATTTTAATGCTCAAATTCAGAAGTTTCAAACAGATTAAGATTAGTTTTTATTACATCCCAGTTATGTCAGGGCCAGGTGAGACTCCTGGCCAAAGGCACTGGCAGAAAGAAGCAGCTCCAAGGGACTCCTTGCCAAGCTGCCAGGTCCTGCAGAAATGGCCAAGTCACAATCCTGGTTCACTAAGCAAATGGCTACGTCACCTTCTACTCTATACCCAGGTTAGTGGGGAAGCTGTTCTACAGAGTTTGTTAAGGCCAAACAATTCCTTTCTTCTTGGATAATAAAGACTCCCACTTCAGATTGTTGTAAAAATATGATTTGTATATTCTATTTTCTTTTTTAGTTCAGTGAAGACAAAACAGAGCAAATAGCACTGGATATGTGTCCCATACACCAGGGTTCTATATTGCTCTGTGATATTAAAATAGCAAATTGTGGTGTCAGGGTCTGGTTATCACAAAAGAGAACTTTCTGGAATAAAACATTTTAAAAATCATTTCTTCAGTACAATATGCTCTCTCCTCTTCTCTTTCCCACACATTAGCTTATAGGAATGGGAACACCTTAGTAAAACTCTCTAGGGAAATTTTGATATTTTCAGAGGATAGATAACTTCAAAATATATGTTTGGGAGGAGTTAAGATGGCAGATGGAGTAGTAGGGGTACCCTCAACTTGCCTGGTCCTTTGAATATGGCTAGATCAACATTCAACAATTTGGAACACATCGAGGAAGATGATCTGGGGATTAAGGAAACAATCTTCATCGTTGCAGCAAAGGAATGTGGCAGATGTGAGGTTCAGAGCCCTAAACTGAGAAAGACGAAAGCCACAAGGCTGCAAAGGGGATGGAACCCACTTCTTGGAGCATAGTCAGTGAGAGGGAGAAAGTGGGAAAGAGCTGAGTGGCTTTCAACTGCACAACAAGCCATGGCAAGGAGATCTCCGGGTCACAGAGGAAGAGATCACTTGCCTTCTCAGAGGTCATTTGGAGGAGTGTTTTTTGCCTCTGCAAGGATCAATGGCTAGCTGGAGCCATGACCAGTGCTCATTAGCAGAGTCAGAGGTGCATACAGAGGGTGGAAAACCTCTTAATAACTTTTCACTATGAGACACATAAGGTGTAAACCTCTTTGTTCTGAGCAGCTGCTTTTCTGTGGCAGAACTGAGCAGAAAGCAGAGATTGGAGCAGACTGCAGATAACCTAGCCATGGTTTTTGCTGTCTGCCACAATACAGTCAAGCCTCTGCAATGACTTTGTTGGGATAGAAGGGAGTAGGGGACAAAGTCAAGTGTAGACTACCAATAACCTGGTTCCAGCTTTTCTCTTGAGCATTATAATAAACTCTAGACTCTGCACAAGCCCTGAGCAATGCTTTTTGGGATGGGACAGTGCTGGGCATGCCCTGAGGCTCTCCTCTGGGGGACAGGATTAGGCCTGCACCTTACCAGACCATTTAAAACTTGGAGTTTTGAACACCAGCCATGTTCTGGAGTAAAATACAGAAGATCTGTGGCTCTGAGTGTGTCAATGGCCCAGGTACAGACAAGTTAAGAGCAGGAAACTGACAAAAGACCAGGACACAGGAGATAGTTTGCTTTTCTAAGAGGGATCCCTGAACAGCAGTTGTGGGGAGTTTCACTCCCCAGGGACAAGAAGGTGGGTGATGCCACATTCTACCTCCTCCACCACCAGCACAGTAGGACTTCAGAGAGAAACAGCCCCTCCAGTGGAGCCTGGAGTCCACTACACTAAGCCCTGCCCCCCAGCACCTGGCAGGAGCATCTTAACAAGGGCAATTCAGCTTGTGAGCCAGCCCAGCAGGCCTCCCCTGAGAACAACATAGGCCCCCACATCTACCAAGTCTACCGATTAAAGAAACCCCCAAAACATCAGCTTCTGGTGGAAATAGGACCAGGTTTGCTTCTTATTTTTTTCTCCTCTTTTTTTAATTTAAAAATTTTTTAATTTTTCTATTTCTTATTTTTTATTCTTTACTATCTCTCTCTATATATACATATATATATATTCTTTTTTTCTTTTCTCATTATCTTTTTTTGTATCAGTCTTATAAACTTTTGTTCATTTGTTGGTTCATTTGTTTCATTCTCTTCCTTTTCAGGTCAGGCTGCTGTTTTTCCTCTCTCTCTCTTTTTTTCTTTTCCTACTATTTTCCACTTCCTTCCTTCTTATTTTTTTGAATCAGGCTTATAGTTTATTGTTTGTCTGTTTGTTCGTATTTTTGTTGCATTTCCTTTTCTTTTGTATTTGATCAGGTTTTCTTTCTATTGTTGTTTTTTGGTTCTTGTTTTTATTTTTAATTTTTTCATCTTTTCTTTTTTTCTTTTACGGGCTTGTCTTGACAAACAAATCAAAACACACTTACTTAAAAGTCCAAACACACCCCACTAAAAGTAAGAAAGAATTCTGTAGACGAAGGGCCAGAAAGAGTAGCCAAAACACAATGACAGTGTGTACACGGCATACACCAGAAACACTTTCTAATGTTGTTATTGTTGCTGTTGTTGTTGCTACTGATTTTTCTGTTTGTTTGTTTTTTTTTCTCTTTCCTTCCTCCCTTCTTTTCTGGACACAAAGATTAGATGGAGAAACTCAATCCAGAAGAAAGAACAGAAGGTAATACTCATTGTCAGGGATTTAATGAATAGGAATATAAGTAAAATGTCTGAACTAGAATCTAAAACAATGATTATAAAGATATCAGCTGTGCTTGAAAAAAGCATAGAGGTACTAGAGAATCCCTTACTATAGAAACAAAAGAACTAAAATCTAATCAAGCTAAAACTAAAAATATTATCACAAAGATGTGGTCAAATGGAGGCTTTAAGTATGAGGATAAATGAGGCAGAAGAGTCAATGATATAGAAGACAAAATGATGGAGAACAAGGAAGCTGATAAGAAGAGAGAAAGATAACTAATGGATAATAAAGGAAAACTTCCAGAAATCAGTGATTCCATGAAATAATGTCCAGATAATGGGGTCCAAGAAGACACAGAAAGGAGAGAACTTCCCAAATCTGGGGAAGAAAACAGGCATTCCAGTGCAGGAGACACAGAGAACACTCCTCATAATCAACAAAAATAAGTCAATACCTCAACATGTAATAGTGAAGCTTAAAAATTTCAAAGATAAAAAGAAAATCCTGAAATGGCTTGGAACAAAAGGTACTTAAGCTGCAAGGATAGACATATAAGACTAGCAGCAGATTGGTCCACACAGACCAGGTGACCAGAAAGGACTGGCATGATACATTCAACGTGCTAAATAAGAAAAATATGCAGCCAGACATACTTTATCCAGCAAGGTTGTCATTCAGAATAGAAGAAGAGATAAGGAATTTCCAAGACAAACAAGAACTAAACAAATTTGTGAACACTAAACCAGCCTTACAAGAAATATTAAAGGGGATCCTTTCAGAAAAAAAGACAGCCCAAAAGTAACATACACCAGAAAGGGACAGAGACAATCTATAGGAACAGTGACTTACACAGACAATACAATAGCACTAATTTCATACCTTTCAAGAATTACTCTAAATGTAAATGGACTAAACATTCCAGCCAAAACACATAGGATATTAGAATGGATTTAAAAAAAAAAAAAAAAAGACCCATCAATATGCTATCTATGGGAGATTCATTTTACACATAAAAACACCTACAGCTTGAAAGTGAGGGGGTAACAATTTAGCATGCCAATAGACAACAAAAGAAAGATGGAGTAGCCATCCTTATAACAGAAAAACTGAATTTTAAGTGAAAGGCTGTAATAAGAAATGAAGAAGGGACACCTGGATGGCTCAGTCATTAGGCATCTGCCTTTGACTCAGGTCATGATCCCAGGTACCTGGGATTAAGCCCAGCATCCAGCTCCCTGCTCAGTGGAGAGCCTGTTTTTCCTCTCCCACTCCCCCTGCTTGTGTTCCCTCTATTGCTCTCTCTCCCTCTCTGCCAAATAAATAAATAAAATTTAAAAAATAAAAAAAGAGAGAGAAAGAGAAGAAAAAGGACACTATCTCATAATAAAAGGGTTGATCCAGCAAGATTTAACAATTGTAAATATTTGTGTGCCCACCTTGGGAGAAGCCTAATATATAAATCAATTAATAATAAACATAAAGAAACTCATTGATAATAATACAAAAATAGTAGGGGACTTTAAGACCCCACTCACAGCAATAGACACATCATCTAAGCAGAAGATCAACAAGAAAACAAGGGCTTTAAATGAAACACGGGACTGGATGAACTTCAAAGATACATTCAGAGCATTTTATCCTAAAGCAGCAGAATACACATTCTTCTTGAGTGCACCTGGAATGTTCTCTAGGCTAGATCAGGACCAAACTGGGTCAGAAAGATAAAGATTATACCATGCATATTTTCATACCACAATGCTTTAAAACTTGAAGTCAAAAAGAGGAAAAAATTTTGAAGGACCACAAATAGATGGGGCTTAAAGAGCATCCTACTAAAAAATGAATAGGTTAACCAAGAAATTAAAGAAGAATTTTTTAAAATACATATAAGCAAATGGAAATGAAAATGCAACAGCTCAGAACCTTTGGGATGCAGCAAAGACAGTCCTAAGAGGGAAGCATGTAGCAATACAGACCTTCCTCAAGAAACAGGAAAAGTCTGAAATACACAAGCTTGCTTTACACAGAAGAGCTGGAGAAAGAACAATAAATAAAGCTTAAATCCAGCAAGAGAAGAGAAATAATAAAGATTAGAGTAGAAATCAATGATAAAAAAATTAAAAAAAAAAAAAACAGTAGAACAGATCAACAAACCTAGGAGCTGATTCTTTGAAAGAATTAATAAGATTAATAAACCTTTAGCCAGACTTATCAAAAAGAAAAGAGAAAGGACCCAAATCAATAAAATCATGAACTAAAGAGGAGAGGTCGGGGCGCCTGGGTGGCTCAGTGGGGTAAGACTCTGACTTTGACTCAGGTCATGATCCCAGGGTCCTGGGATCGAGCCCCACATCAGGTTCTCTGCTCAGCAGGGAGCCTGCTTCTCCCCCTCTCTCTGCCTGCCTCTTTGCCTACTTCTGCCTATTTGTGATTTCTCTGTCAAATAAATAAATAATCCTTAAAAAAAAAAAAAGAGGAGAGGTCATAGCAAACACTGGAGAAATACAATTACAAGAGAATATTATAATCTATTATATGCCAACAAATTAGGCAATCTGAAAGAAATGGATGCAACCTGGAAACACATAAACTACCAAAACTGAAACAGGAAGACACATAAAACCTGAACAGACCCAAACAAGCAAAGAAATTGAATCTGTAATTCGTCTTCCAAAAAACAGGAGCCCAGGGCTATATGGCCTCCCAGTGGAATTATAGCAAACATTTAAAGAAGAATTACTACCTATTCTTCTGAAGCTGTTTAAAAAAATATAAATGGAAGGAAAACTTCCAAACTTATTCTGTGAGGCCAGCATTACCTTGACCCCAATACCAAAGACCCCACCAAAAAGGAGAAATACAGACCAATATCCTTGAACATGGTTGCAAAAATCCTCCCCAAGATAGCAGCTAATAGAATCCAACAGCACTTTAAAAGGATTATTCACCATGGCCAAGTGGATTTATTCCTGGGCTGCAGAGGTGGTTCAACATCCACAAATCAATTAATGTGATATATCACATTAATAAAAAAAAAAGGACAAGAAACATATGATCCTCTCAATAGATGCAGAAAAAGCATTTGACAAAATACAGTGTTCTTTCTTCCTAAAAACTCTCTGCCATGTATGAGTAGAGATAACATACCTCAATATCATAAAAGCCATGTAGGAAAAACCCACAGCAAATGTCATCCTCAACAGGGAAAAACTGGGAGCTTTTTCCCTAAGGTCAGAAACATGACAAGGATGTCCACTCTTACTGCTGCTGTTCAACATAGTACTAGAAGTCCCAGCCTCAGCAATCAGACAACAAAAAGAAATAAAAGGCATCCAAATTGGCAAAGAAGAAGTCAAACTCTCACTCTTCACAGACACCAACACCATGACACTCTATGCAGAAAACCCAAAAGACTCTACCCCAAAATTTCTAGAACTGATACAGAAATTCAGCAAAGCCACAATATATAAAATCAATGCATTTATATACATTAACAATGAGGCAGAAGAAAGAGAAACCAAGGAATCAATCCCCTTACAATTGCACCAAAAACCATAAGATACCTAGGAATAACCCTAACCAAAGAGGTAAGAGATCTGTATTCTGCATACTATAGAACACTCATGAAAGAAACTGAGGCAGACACAAAGAAATGGAAAAACATTCCATGCTCATGGATTGCAAGAACAAATATTGTTAAAATGTCTATGCTACCTAAAGCAACATACATATTCAATGTAGTCCTTATCAAAATACAATCAGCATTTTTCATAAAACTGAAGCAAACAATCCTAAAATTTGCATGGAACCAAAAAAGACACAAAGATTAGCCAAAAGAATGTTGAAAAAGAAAAGCAGGGCGCCTGGGTGGCTCAGTGGGTTAAGCCGCTGCCTTCGGCTCAGGTCATGATCTCAGGGTCCTGGGATCGAGTCCCACATCGGGCTCTCTGCTCAGCAGGGGGCCTGCTTCCCTTCCTCTCTATCTGACTGCCTCTGTCTACTTGTGTTCTCTGTCTGTCAAATAAATAAATAAAATCTTTAAAAAAAAAAAAAAAGCAAAGCTGATTGCTTCACAATTCCAGACTTCAAGCTGTATTACAAAGCTGTCACCATCAAGACAGAATGGCACTGGCACAAAAACAGACTCATGATCAATGAAACAGCAGACAGAATGGAGAAATGGACCCCCAAGTTTATTGTCAACTAATTTTCAACAAGGCCAGAAAGAATATCCAATGGAAAAATGACAGCCTCTTCAATAAATGGTCTTGGAAAAATTGGACAGTCACATGCAGAAGAATGAAACTTGACCACTTTTTACACCATACACAAAAATAAACTCAACTGCAGTGAAAGACCTAACTGTGAGACAGGAATACATCAAAATCCTAGAGTAAAATGCAGTCAACTTTTTTTTTTTTTTTACCTTGGCCACAACTTCTTGATAGATACATCTCTCCAAAGGCAAGAGAAACATCACAAAAATGAACTATCAGGACTTCATCAAGATAAAAATCTTTTGCACTGCAAAGGCAACACTCAACAAAACTAAAAGCAACATATGGAATGGGAGAATATATTCAAAAATGTCTTATCAGAAAAAGGGCTAGTATCCAAAACCTGTAAAGATCTCATCAAACTCAACAACAACAACAACAA
>NC_081559.1:115261958-115280051 GCF_022355385.1 Mustela nigripes | reverse complement strand
AAAAAAAAAAAAAAAAAAAAAAAACAAGAAAAAATCCAGTCAAGAAATGGGCAGAAGACATGAACAGATATTTCTCCAAATAAGACATATAAAGACATATAAATGGCCAACAGACACATGAAAAGATGTTCAACATCACTTGGCATCAGGGAAATACAAATCAAAACCACAATGAGATACCACCTCAGACTTGTCAGAATGGCTAAAATGAATAACTCATGAAACAACAAATGTTAGAGAGGATGAGGAGAAAAAGGAACCCTCTTATACTCTTGGTAGGAATGCAAGCTGGGTTGCAACCACTCTGGAAAACAGTATGGAGTTTCCTTAAAAAGCTAAAAATAGAAGAAACCTATGACCCATCAATTGCACTACCAGGTATGTATCCAAAGGATACAAACATAGTGATTCAAAGGGGCACATGTACCCCAATGTGTATAGCAGCAATGTCCATAACTGCCAAAAGATGGAAAGAGTCTGGATATCCATTGAAAAATGAATGGAAAAAGAAGATGTGACATACAAATAGAATTGAATATTACTCAGCCACCCAAAAGAATGAAATCTTGCCATTTGCAAAGATGTGGTTGGAACTAGAGGGTACTATGCTAAGTGAAATAAGTCAGTCAGAGAAAGATAAATATCATATGATTTCACTAATATGTGCAAATTAAGAAACAAAAACAGAAGACCATAGAAAGAAAGCAAAAATAAAATAAAAGGAAAACAGGGAGGCAAACCATGAGAGACTCTTGGATTTTTTGTTTGCTTTGGAGAAGTGCTTGGTGTTTTGGTATAGATAGATGATAGATATAGATAGATGATAGATAGATAGATAGATAGATAGATAATAGATAGATAGATAGACATAAATTTATAGATATAAATTTATTTATGACAGAGAGAGAGAAAACACAGCAGGGATAGTGGTAGAGGGAGTAGCAGGCTCCTTGCTCAGCAGGCTCCTTGCTCAGCAAGGAGCCATAGGCAGGGCTCCATCCCAGGATCCCAGTGCCATGACCTGAGCCAAAGGCAGAATCTGAACTGACTGAGTCACTCAAGCACCACCATAAGAGACTCTTAAGTATAAGAGTCTTATACTGGACTCTGTCCAGCAAACTGAGGGGTGCTGGACAGAGATGTGGGGGTGATGAGGTAACTGGGTAATGGGCATTAAGGCAGTATTTAAAGGAATGAACACGAGGTCTTGTAGGGAACTGATGAATCACTGAATTCTACCTCTGAAACTATTAATACAGTATATGTTAATCAGACTGAATTGAAATTAAAAATTTTAAAAAATAATAAAGTGTATGATTTTGTTAGATACTGTAAAATATTTCAGAAGAACACAGATACCTCTTTTCTAGCTCATAAAAGAAGTCCCTGAAATCAAAAAGTCCTATATATTGATTGAGTCTTATGATATCATATGGTGCTATTTTTACGGTACTTTGGAAAATAGTAAGTCTTATTTTTTAATCACATTTTAAACATATAAGAATGTTGTCACTTTTCTAAACAATAATGAATCTGTGAGTGAATGCAATATCATAAAAGAATTGAGAAAAGGATTAAATTTATTGTTCACATTATATTTCCTCTATCTACTGTAATTGTAGTACAATACAACTTCATATTAAAGACAAACAGAACTTAATATTCATTAATACCAAATGCAGACTACTTTCAAGTCACTTATTGGGGCACCTGGGTGGCTCAGTGAGTTAAGCCTCTGACTTTGGCTCAGGTCATGATCTCAGGGTCCTGATTTGAGCACCGGATTGGGCTCTGCTCCGAAGGGAGCCGGCTCCCCCCTCCCTCTCTGCCTGCCTCTGCCTCCTTGTGATCTCTCTCTATCTCTGTTAAATAAATAAATAAAATCTTAAAGGCTCAAGTCACTAGTTATTCAATGAAAGTAACATTTTTCTATTTAGATATTTTTGGCTAAGTATTAACTAAAAAATGTTACAGATGACATGTAGAATGGGGGCTGGGAAAGTTAGGGAAAATATGGAGAAATGATTAATATTCTTACCTAATAGACCCAAGAAAAGGCACTTGATTTCGAAACTGAAGAAAAAGCAAATTTCTCAAGCCATTAGTATCATTAGTGTTGCCTTAATAAAACCACACCAACATTGATGAAAGTAAGTTTTAATTCACTTACCATCCCACCACTCTAACAAAACCACTTTTATTCTCCACATTCTCAAAATAATTTAATCTTAAGAATCCACATAAGCTGAAATGCCAGGCACATAGCAAAAGTGCACTTTCACATTCAATAAAACTCAGTTTAAAAAATAGTACCATAAAATATTTATAAGAACAAAGAAAGTTATTATTAAAAATAAGGCATATTTCATTCACATATGTTGAAACCTGTTCTAAGACTTCTGTGTTTCCCTGTCTTTCTGAACATGACCAAGGGGAAATGCAGAAATATTCTGGATGTGGGAAAAAGGTGCCCTGAGAGCATCCAAATTTTAACTGATAACTAGTGAATTCCCTCACTGCCATGGGTCTGGCAACAAGAACAAAAAGCAAATCTCATAGCACTGTCCTCCATGGCTTCAGCAAACTCTATAATCTAGCCTCAGGGAGTTCTCACAGCAAATGAAACAGTCACTCAAAGTTGGAGGAAAAAAACTGGAGCTGAGAATTTATCCAACTTAAAACTTACAAGTATAATTCCTAAAATTGATCAGGATTTAAGAAAACAAGGATTGCTACATTCATGCTCCTCCTAGTGACTAAACTGGGGAAAATTAAAAATCAGGTTTTCCAAAGTCCCATTCATTAAACGTTTAAGTGTCCACAATGTGAAGGATGGAACTCCACCAGTCTTCAAATAAATGTCCATACAGACTCTCCTCCATGGAGACCACCAACCATTTCACATCCTGCCTGTAAATTCTTATTATTCTTAATATTAAGCAGAACATAGTGTCCTAACTTGGGCCTTCAGCTTATAAAAAGCTTCCAGGAGAAAGGTTTGTTCTGTTCTTTATTTGGCAGATGGCATTTCAGGTTTGTGCACATGCTTGACACTATAAATAACAGCTGAAGCAGCCCTCAAGTAACTCTTGCTTTCAATGACATATAGGAGGTCTTAGCTTCTATGGGTCACTGCTATTTCCTTGTCAAAGTTAACCTTGTGTCCTGAAGTTTTTAGGCCATATTTCCTGTGACTCCCGTTAAGAAGCAAAAAGACACAAACATGGTATTTATTAATTCTAAAAATTACTACTCTTTATATAAATTATACAGCACCTGGGGGGCACAGGGCTCCACAGTGCAATATTAGTAATGTACATGAGCCATCTGCCACTGGCAGGGCCACAGGAAAGTTGTCAGTGTGGGAGCCTGAAGGTTAGGCCTCCATGAGAAATTTCTCCATGAGCAAGTTGCTCCTATAGTTGATATTAACAAGGAAAAGCCAGCTGTCATTCAAATTAATCTTCAGGTCAAAATACGGAATGGAATAATTTTTCCAGAGTCAAAGGAAAAGTCATTTGCAAATACCCACTGTCTGTGGCATTCCAGACTTCTGTTCTGTTTATAGCACCCTAGGACTCTAATCGTCAAAGATATAAAAAACTAAACTAGACAGAAAAATACACAACCCAAGTCCTGAACAATTTGGGATTGAGGAAGGGGCACCCATCTTGGTGGTAAGTTTCTTTCCTCAGACATGTATGCACAATGGTGACCCCGCTCCACAGAGGATGCAGAGGTCTCCCCAGAACCTCCACCACCTCCTCTTAGTCCTGTCTTTTCTCAACACTGCAGCCAAAGTGGTCACATTAAAATTTACTTCTATGCATGCTCTCCTTAGCTCAGGACCCTGCAATAGCTGGTAATAGCACTCAGAAAAAAACCAATGTCATCCACACTGTTAGGGCCTACTTAGCCAGAGTGAGCCATTTTGTTGTTATGCAGATTGAACCTGCCCCTTCCCCCCAAGAGAAAAGCGCTTAGAAACTGAACTGGTGAAATATGACTGACCAGTCCCTGATAACAGAGCCCACATACAAGGATGAGCCAGGCCAGGTGGAAATGCCCAATCAAGGGAAAGCGCATGTATTACCTCCTTACCCGCCAAGGAATGTGAGCCCCGCCTATCAGGCGCCAGACAAAGGCGCTGATTCCAGCCAAGGTCATAGGCTGAATTAAATGACTATCATGGGATGAATTGTAATTCAATTGGCCGGCTGTGTGTGACCAGGCTCAATCACATGGCCTTTACTCTATAAAAGTTAGTCTGTGAGACTGGGAGGGGTCGCCTCTTTGCAAGAGATGACCCTGGCCGGTCAGTTTGATTCTTGATGCTTGGCACAAAATAAAGCCCTGCTTAACTTTCGCTTTGTATCAGTCTTGTCCTTTTGTCTACGGACCCTTTCACACACATGTACATAAAGATATATGTACAAAGATGTTCTTTGCAGCATTGCCAGTAATGGTAATGGAAATGGTAATGGAAACAAAAACTGGCCTGAAGGTGAATCAATCAATAGTTTGAGAGGTCAAAGTAATGTCAGTGCAGCCACCTACAGATGGGGTGCACTTATACGCACTGACATGGAAATTTATTAGGTTAAAGAAAAAACAGAACAGAACAAAACAGAATATTACATTCAGAATAAATCCATTTATGTTGTTTTAAAAGTATGTAAGTGTAGGGCACCTGGATAGCTCAGTCAGTTAACTGTCCCAACTCTTGTTTTCAGCTCAGATCTCTATTTCAGGATTGTGAGTTCAGCCCCTCTTTAGCCCAGCATGGAGCCTACTTTAAAATAAAATTAAAATAAAATAAAATAAAAGTGTGTAAACACTTCTCCAAGTATCTAGGGAGCCCATGTTTGGGTTTTGGTTTTTTAAGTGTAGAATGGTGTTTAGAAACCATTTGTTAATACTTAACAAATGGAATTGTTAAAATGAGTCTGATGTCTGATGACTGGGTTAAAATTGAGATTTCAGAACATGATTAAATTACTACCAATTCTTTCCTTGGAAAAACAGTACTTAAAAAACCTTTTTATTTTTTGAAATTTCCTGAAGCTCAAGAATTTAATAGATGTAGCAATCCTTGTTCTGCATTTAATTATCTGTATCCTCATTATTCCCACCCAAAATTATTTATTCTACTTTGTGTTTGTCCCTATTCTGAAGAAGTAAAAATTCTCAGCAGGCAGCCTGAAAAACAAAATCATTTGGGAAAACAATTCAACACTTTTAGGTCTCAGGAGTCTTGAAACAACCCCCAGGGCACTACTGGTCCCTGGTGAGCCAGCTTTATGTCCACTCTTGTAGAGAACCTGAATTGGTAACAAAACGGTTTCTCTGAGATACTGGTTAAATCATACAGATTCACCTTGATGAGCTTCACCTCAGTTAAACTTCAGATCATGGCTGATGTGATCTGAAATTTGGGGATTTGGGACTGAGCAGTCAAGAAAGAACTCTTGAGACACCTTCAGTGCAAAAAGGGTGGTTTTATTAAAGCACAAGGATAGGACCCATGACCAGGAAGAGCTGCAATGGGGTTGTTGTGGGTGACTGATTATATATTTTCAAGTTGGGAGGAGGATTAGGGATAGTGTAAGTCTCCAGGAAATTTGGAAGCAGGTCTCCAGGACTTGTAGGGATCATTTACTATGTCTAGTGAAACTCTAGTCATGAGACCCTTCAGATGTATATCAGTGGCCCATATGCTTGGAGGTTAACCACTAACATATATCTTGGCCAGGGGTGAGGGGATGGAAGGTAGAGATAAAAGAAGTTTCCCAAGAGATTTTTATATTTTAAAGAAGAATTACAGGATCTTGGAGGTCTGGCTCATGTCAAGCTAAGGTTGCCTTTTGCCTCTAGCAAAGTATTAACCTTGATGCAGTTGAGTTCCTGGAGGAAAACCACTCTGCCTGTCTCAAGTACTTATCAATGGGCTGCAGGTTGTAACAAAGTTTGATTTTTTCCTACATTTCTTTTGCATTTGTTCTCCACATCAGTGGGCATCTAAGTGGCTGAACTTTCATCATCTGAAAGCTCTTCCTAGAACTACAACTTTACCATTACCCTGTGACTTATGCTTATACCTTCTTGCTGTGCTTGCCCCAGTTGCACAAAAAAAAAAAAAAAAAAAAGTGCCAAAAGAATCTGAGGTTGGAAATGCCCAAAACCTTACAATGATCTGATTTGCTTTCCTACCCTCAACTCTCCCTCCCCTTATTCAGGACTTACAAGATTGTTTTGCCTATAGTAACCAACTCAATAAATATTTGTTGAATAAATAAATGAGGCAACAAATGGACAAATTTATTTCTTGAACATCTAATCCCCTCCCCTAATTGCCATATCCAACACATCACTCCAGTTCCTTATCAACTCATCTTTATCCCCATACTCAAACTCAGTTCACCTCACATCCTCCACAAAAGTCTTTCAGTAATCTATACATTATCACTTGCCCACCAAAAACACGCATATTTTCTGCTATATATACAATGTTTAACTAAGGGTAGTGATATGCATGTACGTGTGTGCCTTGAATGGCATACAAATTTATGTTTTCACTGATCAATGATAATCTATCAAATCCTTGAGGCTTCAAACAGATAAATGTGTTAATTCTAGCAAACTGAAATGTGAAGAAGGAAATTGTTTCTGAGATTTCTTCTAATAAGTTTTGAGATGTATATGTCTCTTTCTTTAGATAAAATTTTCAAGAATAAGAGGTTTCTGGGTGGCTCAATTAGTTAAGCATCTGTCTTTGGCTGTGGTCATGATCCCAGGATCCTAGGATCAAGCCCTGTTTTGGGAATCCCTGCTCAGCAGGGAGCCTGCTTCTTCCTCTCCCTCTTCCCCTCCCCACTGCTCATGCTTTTTCTATCTCTCTCTCTCTCTCTCAAATAAATACATAAAATCTTTAAAAAGTATTTTTACAAGAATAAAACTTTTATCAAGAATACATCTTGGGGTGCCTGGGTGTCTCAGTGGGTTAAAGCTTCTGCCTTCAGCTCAGGTCACGATTCCCAGGGTCCTGGGATCAAGCCCTGCATTGGGCTCTCTGCTCAGCAGGGATACTGCTTCCCCCTCTCTCTCTGCCTGCCTCTCTGCCTACTTGTGATCTCTGTCTGTCAAATAAATAAATAAAATCTTTTAAAAATAAGTTAAAAGAATACATCTTTATCTGCTTTGAAATCAGATGTCATGAAGTGAAAATTAAAACAATACTCTTTGGCACCAGAATTTTCCTTATTCCATTCTGTTATAAGCCCTTTGGTGTCAAAGATGAGAGCTTTAAGCTGGTGTATCATCAGTAACCCAATCAACCACCAAAGATGATTAAGCTTCTTTAACTTTGTTTTTGTATTCTAGTTCTTTGTTTGATTTGGTTTGGTATTCCCCTGGGAGGGAGGGAGAGAAGAGGAGGCTCAGGATAAAAGAAGGATAAGTGAGCAACCGGATAAGGAGCAGCCAAGGGACATTTTTAGAAAGAGGACCTCTGACGTTCAATTTGTTTGCATTGCTGTGCTATAGATACTTCTTCTATTAACCCCTTCACATCTTCTCCCATTCAAAAAAACAAAACCATTCATCTGTTGAAGGGCATGTGAATTGGGGAAAATTGGAGGGGGAGGTGAACCATGAGATACTGTGAACTCTGAGAAATAAACTCAGGGTTTTGGAGGAGAGGGGGATGGGTGCTAGGTGAGCCTGGTGGTGGTTAAGGAGAGCATGTATTGCATGGAGCACTGGGTGTGGTGCATAAATAATGAATCTTGGAACACTGAAAAACTTAAATTAAATTCAAATTAATTAATTAATGACTAATTAATTAATTTGAAAAAACCTTCTTACTTAGGGATGCCTTTGTGTAAGTGCCAAGTAGAATAGAACCTGATCAAGAGAGTTAGTGAGGTATCTAGGTCAATGGTATTGGGAACAGAGACAGCTCTTCTGAAAACAGGCCCCAAAGCAGAAATGATCATAAATACATAAGGACTCTGGGAATTTTCACAAATTTGTGTTCCATGGAGAATGGAAGTCAACTAGCTATGTATAATTAATTTTTGCTGAGCTCAATAGCTCTAATAGTTATGTGTGTGAATTGTTTACAATTTTTTTTAAGATTTATTTATTTATTTATTTGACAGAGAGAGAGATCACAAGTAGGCAGAGAGGCAGGCAGAGAGAGAGGAGGAAGCAGGCCCCCTGCTGAGCAGAGAGCCTGATGCGGGACTCGATCCCAGGACCCTGGGATCATGACCTGAGCTAAAGGCAGCGGCTTAACCCACTGAGCCACCCAGGCGCCCTGTTTACAATTTTTTATATACAAGATTATATTATCTGAAATAGAAATAGTTTTATTTCCTTACTTGAAATTTCAATGTCTTTTATTTCTTTCTCTTGCCTAACTGCCCTGGCTAGATCCCACAGTACAATGATGAAGGAGATCCTTATCTTGTTCCTCATCTCAGAAAGCAGTCAGTCTTTCACCATTAAGTATAATATTAGTCTGTCACCATTAAGTATAATATTATAACATATTATAATAATATGTTACCAGGCTGAGGAAATTTCCCTCTGTTCCTGATATGTTGAGTATTTTTATCATGAAAGGGTTTTGGATTGATAAATGCTGTTTCTGCTTCTAATGAGATAAGCTATGGGATTTGTCCTCTATTCTATTACTATGGTGTACTACTTTGATTTTTCTTTATTGAACTGGCCTTGCTTTTCTGGAATAAATCTCACTCAGCCATGATATACTATCCCTTTTAAATGTGCTGGATATGGTTTGCTAGTAATTTCCTGAAGATTTTTCATCCATATTCAGAAGAGATACTGGTCTGTGGTTTTCTTTTCTTATGTCTTTGTTTTGTTTTGTTATCATACTAATTCTGGCCTCATAAAATGAGAAGTGAGTGAGAAGTGTTCTCTTCTAATTTTCTGAAAGAGTTTCTGAATGACTGATATGAATTCTTCCGAAATGTGTGGTAGAATTTGTCAGTGAACTATCTGGGCTTAGGTTTTTCTTTGTAGCAAGTCTTTTTTTTTTTTTTTTTAACTAATTTAGTCTCTTTACTTTTTGTAAGCCCATTTAGATTTCCATTTTTTTCTTATTTTAGTAGTTCAAGTCTTTCTAGGAATTTTTCTAGTTATCTAATGTGTTGACATAGAAATCACTTATAATCCCTTTTATTTCTCTAAGGTAAGTAATAATGTCCCTGACTTTATTCCTAAATTTGGTAATTTGAGTTTTCATTCCATTTTTCTTGGTCAATTTAGCTAAAGGTTTTTCAATTCTGTTCATGTCTAGACTTAATTTTATACAGAATTCAAGGTGTTGGGATTTCCTGGGTATATTTGGGTTCTACTGGAAACTCATGAAATCCTTATCCTTGAACACTCTCCAGAGTTATACTCTCTTCTATTTCCTCTCCATGGCATTCAGATAGCACTAAAACCGACCCTATAAGACTATTTTACATAAGCTCGTCTCTACAAGTTTAAATAAACTTGGCTAGAGTTGAAGATAAATATGTGTCAACTGATCTCTTTTAGAAACATTAGACAGAAGGTTGAAAGGAGACATATAGTATCATCAATAAATGTAAGTGAGCAACACAAATCAGCTTTTATTAAAGTCATTTTTCCTCAGTTAACTAACATTAACTATCTCCAAATTGAATGATCCAAATACTAAACTTTCAGAACCTGAAACCTGGAAATTCCCATATTTTCTAGTAGAAAGAGAGGTTGATGCACAGTAGGTCTTATGCAACTGCCTCACCGGTGTGGCCTCCTGAAGTCACACCTATGCAAGGCAGAGGCAGCCCAATTTTAGGGTATAATAAATATGTGACAAGAGCTGGACTTAAGTCCTACCATCCATGGTGACTCAGACAAGGACTAAATAATGATACCAATGGAGCTTCTTTCACAACTACTTGTCCTTAAAATTCACAGCCATGCTCATGCATATGTATACATACACACCCACCTACACACATACACAAACATCTGAAATAATCTCAAAATAGAGAGTGAAAGAAAGAGATGTGAGCAGAATTCAAATATTAATGCACAGCTTCATATGAGGTGAGCCTGAAATGAGGCACAACTAATGACACCAGTTTGGTCCAGAAAATAAGGAGCTTCTACTGCAGCCACTCACATTCTCTGCAGTCTTTCCCTCACATCTGAGCTCATCTTATCCATCAAAGTTGACAATAAGAACACGGAAAAGCAAGATAGTACTATGCATCTACACAGACTAGCTATGACCCTATAAGGAAAGAAGAAAAAATATAGAAGAGCAATGAACATTTTTTTATGCAACGAAGGATTGAAATTTTTTCAGTTAATTGTAGATGAAGCATCTATCAACTTGACTATCAAACAGTAACAAGAAAAGCAAAAAGCTTAAAGAAAATAGTAATAGTGCCTGGATAAGGGCAACATGACCTTGCTAGATGTTACCATCAGCATAGTAGAGGGCTCCTCCTCACTTAGCAGAAATGAATGAGTGAGCAAAGGATAACTGATCAAAAAGATGGGTCTTAACAGAGCTCCATATGCCTGAGTTTCTACAGATTTGTGGAAAAATAATTCAGAGAATTTGTCACTAGAACACACACACTGTGTGTGTGTGTGTGTGTGTGTTGGCTCTGACATTAAAAACAATAACAAAGAAAGAAGAGAATAAAAACTGAAGCCATTGTCCTGTATTCAATTTTTCTCAGTATAGATGTTAATGGACACACACAATAACTACACAATCTAGCTGGAAATATATGAAGAAGTTAAAATTATCTTCCTGTTATGAGACATGCTAACATTACAAAAATCTCCCAGATACATAACATCTATATTTTCATAGCACTATTTTCCAATGGCTACCATACTGTATGATCACCTTTATTGATATTTTTTTAGAAGAGACAAGTAAAATTAGCCATGGGAGTCTCTAAACTGCTTTTTTATTAGAAGTATACTCCACTGGGAGACAACATGGCAGGGAAGTAGGAGGAGGCGCCATTTCAACCTGTCCCCTAAAGTGAGCTGATTACCTACCAAAGAACTCTGATCACCCATGAAATGAGCCTGAGATTAGAATTATAAACTTCTGGATCTCTACGGGGGCAGAAGATGACAGTGGGCAGGTAAAGCAGAGTGGGAACATCGGACTGATATTGGAAGATAAATAAAAGGGGGAGGGAGCCACCAGAAGCGACACCTTGGAAAGTAATACCTCAATACAAGAGTGCCCTGTGACTTGGAACCAGCATTAACTTGGATTCTGGTTGAAAGCACTCAGAGCAAAGGATTGTGGGGGCAAATTGTGAGAATCAGGCGGTTAGGGACAGGGGCTTAAGTCCGCTGACCCAGGACACCCACCACTGGCGCTGAGCCAGAGAGTGGGAAAGAAGCCAGGTCTTGGTCCCTGAATCGCCAGCCTGCCTGAGAGCATCTAGGTGGTGGCTCCCATGAAGGTAAAGTAGCCTCACCAGCCCGCAGAACCACAGCCTTTTGCACTCTCCACAAGACCAGAGTCTGAGTCATGCCCCACACCCTCCCCTGAGAGAAGTGCATGCATTGCTTGGGACCTCTCTGGTGGTCTGGAGCTGCTCAAATAGCTGTGGCTATCATGGTTCCTATGACCCCAGGAGTTCCTATGACCCCAGAGACCCTGACTGGTAACGTACTCTGTCAGGGGTAGAGGGGGAATTTATGTGCTCTGGAGCACCCAGAGGGGAACAGACTGAGGCTTCTCTCTGAGAAGGAGGTCTGGGAGCTGTTTGCTTTCCTTTAAACCTCCAAAAACCATCAAAAGCCACCAAGGGGAGAGAAAACAAGTGAACAAACAAACCTCCAGAGAACAAAAGCCTGAAAAAACAGTTTCCTCAGAGCCCACCCCCTTGATGGGGGCAGGAGGACTTAACCCTAGCAAGACTCCCTGAAAACCCATGCAGCAGGCCCCTCCCCCAGAAAGCCAACCAAAAAAAAAAAAAAAAAAAAGACAAGAGGACAACCACCACTACTTCATAGATACAACTTTTATTTTTAATTTGTTCCCACTATTCCTGTTCTTTTCATTTTTTATACATAACTTTTTAACCTATTTACCATTACAGTGAGATGTCCAGTACATCAAATTCCATAATAACCTTTTAACCTGAACTTTTTGATACATAATACCTGTGTTTTTCTTTTGCTTTTCTATTTTTTAACTTTAGTTTAGTTTAGTTTATTCTTTTTTTTTAAATATTCATATAGAGATAAGCTTCAAGGTAATCCCCTTTCCCCAATCAATGCTACCCCCATAGGTAAACCAGTTTTTAATCCCCCTTTATCTTAGGAAAGTTGAATCCTTTAACAAAGATATCAAGATACATCCAGGAAGAATCAAAATAACCTTCCTTACCCACTCTGAGAATTTATAACCACTCTCCCATCTTTCTCTTCTGCCAGTGTTTCTGTGTATTTGTTTTTGTGCTGGTAGTACATAAACGTTATACTTGGGGTTCTTTTTGATGAGGTTCTTTTTTTTTTTTTTTTTTTGCTTTTATTTATTTATTGTCATCTACTTTTGTTGGTCTTTTTTTTGTCTGTTTTTGTTTGTATACTTCATAAATCTTACCTTAGGGCCCATTTGGGCTGGGTCTTCTCTTTTATTTTATCTTTTTTTTTTTCCTGTCTCTCTCTCTCTCTCTTTTTTTTCTTTTTTCTTTCTTTTGGGTGGGGACCCTTGATTGCTCAGAAGTGTTCCACGGTGTACTTTGCCTGCACCATTGTCAATACATTCAGCTACACATCTGTTCAGCCATCTCTCACCAAAATGACTAGGAGGAGGAATGCCCAATCAAAGAAAAATTCAGAGATTGGGCCTTCCACATCAGAACTATTGGGTATGGACATAGACAGTGTTTCGGAAAGGTAATTCAGGCTAACAATTATCCAGGCAATATCTAGGTTGGAGAAAGCCATGGATGACAAAATGGAATTGATGAGGGCAGAAGTTAAAGCCACCAGGGATGATGTTCACAATGTTCTCAATGAGTTCCAATCTAATCTAAATTCTCTAAAATCTGGGGTAACTGAGGCAGAAGATAGAATTAGTGATCTTCAGGACAAACAGATAGAGGGAAAGGATCAAGAGGAAGCCTGGAACAAACAGCTTAGAAGCCACAAAAACAGAATTAGGTAAATAAATGACACCATGAAACATTCCAACATCAGAATTATTGGAATCCCTGAAGGGGGGGAGAAAGAAAGAAGACTAGAAGATATAGTTTAACGTATTCTCCATGAAAATTTTCCCAATCTCGCAAATGGAACCAGCGTTCATGTACTAGAGGCAGAAAGGTCTTCCCCCAAGATCATAGAGTCTAGAAAGACCTCAAGACACCTGATAGTGAAAATGATGAATCATAATTGTAGACAGGAGCTCTTGAAACAGCTAGGGCAAAGAAATTCCTTATGTACAGAGGAAAGCCCATCAGAATAACATCAGACCTGTCCACAGAAACCCAGTAAGCCAGAAAATGCTGGCAAGACATATTCAGACCACTAAATGAGAAAAACATGCAGCCAAGAATATTTTATGGAGCAAGACTGACATTCAAAATGGATGGAGAGATAAGGAGCTTCCAAGACCAGCAAGGTTTAAAACAGTATGCGACCACCAAGCTGACACTGCAGGAAATGTTAAGGGGGTTTCTATAAAAGAGGAAAAATCCCAAGAATATCATCAAACAGAAACATATGGAGACAATCTATAAAAACAAAGACTTCACAGGTAACATGATATCAATAAAAACGTATCTCTCAGTAATCACTCAATGTGAATGGCCTAAATGCACCCATAAAATGAAACAGGGTTGCAGATTGGATAAAATGACAGGATCCATCCATATGTTGTCTACAAGAGACCCATTTGGAACCTAAGGATACATCCAGACTGAAAGTGAAGGGATGGAGAACCATCTTTCATGTCAATGGGCTTAAAAAGAAGGCTGGGGTAGGGATCCTCATATCAGATTAATTAGATTTTAAACTAAAGAGATAGAGATAAAGAGTTAAGAGCTAAAGAGAAATAAAGAGTTAAGAGATAAAGCGCTAAAGAGTTAAACTAAAGAGTTAGAGATAAAAAAAGGATATTACATCTTTCTTAAAGGGACTATCCACCAAGAAGATCTAACAATTGTAAATATTTATGTCCCTAATATGGAAGAAGCCAATTACATAAGAAAACTGTTAATCAAGATAAAGAGTCATATTGATATGAATACATTAATAGTAGGAGATCTTAACATGCCACTCTCGGTGATAGGCAGATCATCCAAGCAGAAAATCAATAAAGAAACAAGAGCATTAAATGACACACTGGACCAGATGGACCTCATAGGTATATACAGAATACCCCACCCTAAAACAACAGAATACACATTCTTCTCGAGTGCACATGGAAGCTTCTCCAGAATAGACCACATACTGGGTCACAAATCAGGGCTGAACTGATACCAAAAGACAGATTATTCTCTGCATATTCTCAGATCACAATGCTTTGAAACTGGAACTCAACCACAAGGAAAAGTTTGGAAGGAATTCAAACACCTGGAAGCTAAAGACCACCCTGCTTAATAATGATTGGATCGGGTGCCTGGGTGGCTCAGTGGGTTAAGCCGCTGCCTTCGGCTCAGGTCATGATCTCAGGGTCCTGGGATCGAGTCCCGCATTGGGCTCTCTGCTCAGTGGGGAGCCTTCTTCCTTCTCTCTCTCTGCCTTCCTCTCTGCCTACTTGTGATCTCTCTCTGTTGAATAAATAAATAAAATCTTTAAAAAAAAAAAAAGAATGATTGGATCAACCTGGAAATAAAAGAACTTATATAGTTCATGGAAACCGATGAGAATGAAGACACATAGGTCCAAAACCTATGGGATACAGCAAAGGCGGTCCTAAGGGGGAAATACATAGCCATACAAGCCTTCCTCAAAAAAAGTGAAAAATCCAGAATTCACCAGCTGTCTACACCTTAAGGAACTGGAGAGTCAATAACAAATTAAGCCAACCTCACACACAAGAAAAGAAATAATCAATATTAAAGCACAGATCAGTGAGATAGAAACTAGAGATACAGTAGAATGCATCAATGAAACTAGAGCTGCTTTTTTTTTAAAGAATCAATAAGATTGGTAAACCATTGGCCAAACTAATCCAAAAGAAGAGAGAGGCCCAAATTAATACAATTATGAATTCAAAGGGAGAGATCACAACTAACACGAAGGAAATAGAAACAATCATCAGAAATTGTTATCAACAGTTATGTGCCAATAAGCTAAGCAACCTAGATGAAATGAATGCATGCCTGGAAAACTATAAACTTCCAAAATTGAACCAGGAATAAACTGACAACCTGAATAGACTGATATCTAGTAATGAGTTTGAAGCAGTGTTCAAAAACCTCCCAAAAGGGGCACCTGGGTGGCTCAGTGGGTTAAGCCGCTGCCTTCGGCTCAGGTCATGATCTCAGGTCATGATCGAGTCCCACATCGGGCTCTCTGCAGAGCAAGGAGCCTGCTTCCCTCTCTCTCTCTCTGCCTGCCTCTCTGCCTACTTGTGATCTATCTCTGTCAAATGAATAAATAAAATCTTTAAAAAAAAAAAAAACTCCCAAAAAAAAAGAACCCTGGACCTGACGGATTCCCTGGAGAATTCTACCTAACTTTCAAAGAATAAATGACACCTATTCTTCTGAAGCTGTTTCAAAAAATTGAAGCAGAAGGAAAACTTCCAGACTCTTTTTATGAAACCAGCATTACCCTGCTCCCCAAACCAGGCAAACTCCATCAAAATGGAGAATTTCAGAGCAATATCACTGATGAATATGGATGCCAAGATTCCAAACACGACCCTAGAAAACAGGATCCAACAACACATTCAAAAGATTATCCACCATGACCAGGTGGGATTCATCCCTGGGTTGCAAGGATGGTTCAACATTCGCAAATCAATCAATGTGATAGAACAAATCAATAAGAGAAGAGAGAAGAACCACATGGTCCTCTCAATTGATACAGAAAAAGCATTTGACAAAATCCAGCATCCATTCGTTATTAAAACCCTTCAAAGTATAGGAATAGAGGGAACGTTCCTCAACTTCATAAAATCTATCTATGAAAAACCTACAGCAAATATCATCCTCAGTGGGAAAAAGCTAACAGCCTTGCTGTTGAGATCAGGAAAACAACAAGGATGCCCACTCTCACCACAATTGTTCAACATAGTATTAGAAGTCCTAGCAACAGGGGGGAGGAGTCAAGATGGTGGAGAAGTAGCAGGCTGAGACTACTTCAGCTAGCAGGAGATCAGCTAGATAGCTTATCTAAAGATTGCAAACACCTGAAAATCCATCGGCAGATCTAAAAGAAGAAGAACAGCAATTCTGGAAACAGAAAAACAACCACTTTCTGAAAGGTAGGACTGGTGGAGAAGTGAATCCAAAGCGACGGGAAGATAGACCCCGGGGGGAGGGGCCAGCTCCCGGCAAGCGGCGGAGCAACAGAGCACAAAATCAGGACTTTTAAAAGTCTGTTCTGCTGAGGGACATCGCTCCAGAGGCTAAATCAGGGCGAAGCCCGTGGGGGCAGCGTGGCCTCAGGTCCCACAGGGTCACAGAAGGATTGGGGGTGTCTGAGTGTTGCAGAGCTTGCAGGAATTAGAATGGGAAAGCCGGCTACAGAGACACAGACGACAGTAAGCTCACAGCTTGGGGTTACCTTGAACCAGCCACAGGCTCGGTGAGCTCGGAGCACTGCCGGAGGTCAGGCAGACCGGACTTACTGGGTGCTGTTCTCTGAGGGTGCACTGAGGAGTGAGGCCCCGGGCTCTCGGCTCCTCCGGGCCAGAGACCAGGAGGCCGCCATTTGTATTCCCGTCCTCTGGAACTCTATGGAAAGCGCTCAGGGAACAAAAGCTCCGGAAAGCTAACCCGAGCGGATTACGCAGCCCGGCCCCTGGTAAGGGCGGTACAATTCCGCCTGGGGCAAAGACGCTTGAGAATCACTACACCAGGCCCCTCCCCCAGAAGATCAACAAGAAATCCAGCCGAGACCAAGTTCACCTACCAAGGAGTGCGGTTTCAATATCAAGGAGAGCAGCAGAATTCCAGAGGAGGAGAAAGCAAAGCACAGAACTCATGGCTTTTTCCCTGTGATTTTTTATGCTTGCAGTTAATTTAATTTTTTTCTTTTTCATTTTTTTTCTCTTCTTCTGCTAGAATTCTTTTTAACTTTTACCCTTTTCTTTTTTAACGTTTTTTAAATAGTTTATCTAATATACTTTTTATTCTTTTTTATACTTTTCTTTATTCGTTTTCTTTTTTTAATTCTTTCCTTTCTATTTTTTTTTCTTTCTTTCTTTTTGAACCTCTTTTATCCCAATTCTTCCCCCGCACAATTTGGGATCTCTTCTGATTTGGTTAAAGCATATTTTCCTGGGGTTGTTGCCACGCTTTTAGTATTTTACTTGCTCCTTCATATACTCTTATATGGAAAAAATGACAGGGCGGAAAAATTCACCACAAAAAAAAGAACAAGAGGTAGTACCGAAAGCTAGGGACCTAACCAATACAGACATTGGTAATATGTCAGATCTAGAGTTCAGAATGACAATTCTCAAGGTTCTAGCTGGGCTTGAAAAAGGCATGGAAGATATTAGAGAAACCCTCTCAGGAGATATAAACGCCCTTTCTGAAGAAATAAAAGAACTAAAATCTAACCAAGTTGAAATAAAAAAAAGCTATTAATGAGGTGCAATCAAAAATAGAGGCTCTCACTGCTAGGATAAATGAGGCAGAAGAAAGAATTAGCGACACAGAACACCAAATGACAGAGAATAAAGAAGCTGAGCAAAGGAGGGACAAACAGTTACTGGACCACAAGGGGAGAATTCGAGAGATAAGTGACACCATAAGACGAAACAACATTAGAATAATTGGGATTCCAGAAGAAGAAGAAAGAGATAGGGGAGCAGAAGGTATACTGGAGAGAATTATTGGGGAGAATTTCCCCAATATGGCATTC
>NC_081559.1:115260991-115261858 GCF_022355385.1 Mustela nigripes | reverse complement strand
GGTTGCTTTGGGATGAAATGTTCTGAATATATCTGTGATGTCCATCTGGTCCAATGTGTCGTTTAAGGCCTTTATATCCTTGTTGATCTTTTGCTTGGATGACCTGTCCGTTTCAGTGAGGGGAGTGTTAATGTCCCCTACTATTATTGTATTATTGCTGATGTGTTTCTTTGATTTTGTTATTAATTGGTTTATATAGTTGGCTGCTCCCACGTTGGGGGCATAGATATTTAAAATTGTTAGATATTCTTGTTGGGCAGACCCTTTGTGTATGATATAGTGTCCTTCCTCATCTCTTATTATAGTCTTTGGCTTAAAATCTAATTGATTTGATATAAGGATTGCCACTCCTGCTTTCTTCTGATGTCTATTAGCATGGTAAATTCTTTTCCACCCCCTCACTTTAAATCTGGAGGTGTCTTCGGGCTTAAAATGAGTTTTTTGTAGGCAACATATAGATGGGTTTTGTTTTTTATCCATTCTGATGGATGACAGAGAATAAAGAAGCTGAGCAAAGGAGGGACAAACAGTTACTGGACCACAAGGGGAGAATTCGAGAGATAAGTGACACCATAAGACGAAACAACATTAGAATAATTGGGATTCCAGAAGAAGAAGAAAGAGATAGGGGAGCAGAAGGTATACTGGAGAGAATTATTGGGGAGAATTTCCCCAATATGGCAAAGGGAAGGAGCATCAAAATTCAGGAGGTTCAGAGAATGTCCCTCAAAATCAATAAGAATAGGCCCACACACTGTCACCTAATAGTAAAATTTACAAGACTTAGTGACAAAGAGAAAATCATGAAAGCAGCCCAGGAAAAGAAGTCTGTAACATACAATGGTAAAAATATTAGATTGGCAGCTG
>NC_081559.1:115154556-115255991 GCF_022355385.1 Mustela nigripes | reverse complement strand
AGAAGAATCAATGAAACAAGATGGGATTGGGAGGGAGACAAACCATAAGTGACTCTTAATCTCACAAAACATACTGAGGGTTGCTGGGGGGAGGGGGGTTGGGAGAAGGGGGGTGGGGTTATGGACATTTGGGGGGTTGTTTTGGTGAGTGCTGTGGGGTGATTCACGGACCTGTACCCCTGGGGATAAAAATATATGTTTATAAAAAATTAAAAATTAAAAAAAAAAGAAGTCCTAGCAACAGCAGACAACAAAGAGAAATAAAAGGTATCCAAATTGGCAATGAAGAAGTCAAACTCTCTCTCTTCGCAGATGATATGATACTTTATATGGGAAACCCAAAAGACTCCACCCCCAAACTACTAGAACTCACAGCAATTCAGTAATGTGGCAGGATACAAAGTCAATGTACATAAATCAATTGCTTTCTTATACACTAACAATGAAAACACAGAAATGGAAATTAGAGAATCTGTTCCATTTACTATAGCACGAAGAACCATAAGATACCTGGGAATAAACCTAACAAAAGAGGTAAATGATCTATACTCAAGTAACTACAGAACACTCATGAAAGAAATTGAAGAAGACACAAAGAGATGGAAGACCATTCCATGCTCTTGGTAAAATCTCTCTACAGCCTAGAGCAATCTATACTTTTAATGCCATTCAAAATTCCACTGGTATTTTTCAAAGAGCTGGAGAAAATAATCCAAAAATTTGTATGGAATCAGAAGAGACCCCGAATCGCTAAGGAAATGTTGAAAAAGAAAAACAAAACTGGCGTCATCACGTTGCCTGATTTCAAGCTTTACTACAAAGCTGTGATCACCAAGACAGCATGGTACTGGCATAAAAACAGACACATAGACCAGTGGAACAGAGTAGAGAGCCCAGATATGGACCCTCAACTCTATGGTCAAATAATCTTTGACAAAACAAGAAAAAATATACAGTGGAAAAAAGACAGTCTCTTCAATAAATGGTGCTGGGAGAATTGAGCAGCTATATGTAGAAGAATGAAACTCAACCATTCTCTTTACCATACACAAAGATAAACTCGAAATGGATAAAAGACCTCAATGTGAGACAGGAATCCATCAGAATCCTAGAGGAGAACATAGGCAATAATCTCTTTGATATCAGCCACAGCAACTTCTTTCAAGATATGTCTCCAAAGGCAAAGGAAACAAAAGTCAAAATAAACTTTTGGGACTTCATCAAGATCAAAAGCTTCTGCACAGCAAAGGAAACAGTCAAGAAAACAAAGAAGCAACCCACGGAATGGGAGAAGATATTTGCAAATGACAGTACAGACAAAAGGCTGACATCCAGGATCTATAAAGAACTTCTCAAACTCAACCCACACAAAACAAATAATCATGTCAAAAAATGGGCAGAAGACATGAACAGACACTTCTCCAATTAAGACATACCAGACACATTAAAAAATGTTCATCATCACTAGCCATCAGGGAGATTCAAATTAAAACCACATTGAGATATCACCTTACACCAGTTAGAATGGCCAAAATTAAGACAGGAAACAACATGTGTTGGAGAGGATGTGGAGAAAGGGGAACCCTCTTACACTGTTGGTGGGAATGCATGTTGGTGCAGCCAATTCGGAGAACAGTGTGGAGATTCCTCAAGAAATTAAAAATAGAACTTCCCTATGACGCTGCAATTGCACTCCTGGGTATTTACCCCAAAGATACAGATGTAGTAAAAAGAAGGGCCATCTGTACCCCAATGTTCATATCAGCAATGGCCACAGTCACCAAACTGTGGAAAGAACCAAGATGCCCTTCAACGGACGAATGGATAAGAAAGATGTAGTCCATATACACTATGGAGTATTATGCCTCCATCAGAAAGGATGAATACCCAACTTTTGTAGCAACATGGACTGGACTGGAAGAGATTATGCTGAGTGAAATAAGTCAAGCAGAGAGAGTCAATTATCATATGGTTTCACTTATTTGTGGAGCATAATAAATAACATAGAGGACATGGGGAAATGGAGTGGAGAAGGGAGCTGTGGGAAATTGGAGGGGGAGATGAACCGTGAGAGACTATGGACTCTGAAAAACAATCTGAGGGTTTTGAAGGGGTGGGGGGTGGGAAGTTGGGCCAGTCTGGTGGTGGGTATTGTGGAGGGCACATATTGCATGGAGCACTGGGTGTGATGCATAAACAATGAATTCTAGTACATTGAAAAGTAATTTAAAAAATAAAAAATTTTTAAAAACAACAACAACAACAAAGTTGTTTAAAAAACAACAACAAAAAAATTATACTTGACCTATTGAGGGGAAAAAAAAAAAAACCCTGAAGTCCCAAATACCTGATTTTAAGAGCATTAGACCAGTGGTTCTCAAATCAATTGATCCCAGTTCCTCATTGCTTCAGGGGAAAAAATGTTCACAAGGAACTAGGGGAAAAGCTCCAAGCTGCTCTACTCCCATCCCGATTCCAGTGCAATCCAAGATACTGTTGTCTCATTTTTTTACTAGGTTTCCCAACTAATGATATATTCAATTGGCTGAGATCATGGTCTATCATTACTCTACAATAACAAAATAACAAATTTATAAGTTGTATTATTTCACTGATGGTTCTCTACATGGTATTCTAACACACACAGTATTTTAACACAAAGTCACCAGGAAATCCTTAGTGACTGTGCTCAGTATTCTCCAGCTGTCCCTCCAGATTCCCTCTCAAACTCTCCACCCTACTTCCCACCCTAGGAGGCTGAATGCCTTTATTATGTGGGCATGGACCACCTCAGCAAGGACTTTGTCACCACACATACATGAGCAGCCCCACTCTAGACATTTTGGTGGGCTCAGCGAGGCTGAACCCTGCCCTAGCAGGGGAGCCAAGGGCACAAAATGTGGCTGCACCCTGAGGTTCTGGATTCTGAGAGGAACGCAGTGCTTTTGAGGTCTCTCTGTCAACTTCTGGCTGGTAACCATTCCCTCTCAATTGCTCCAGCCCTGTCTGCACCTTCCTGGACTTCTACACAAGCTCTGAGCCTTCCCAGACTTGGTAATCAGCATCTCCCTGCCTGCACCTGCTTGGACTACTACACAAGCTCTGAGGCTTCCCAGACTTGGTAATCAGCGTCTTCATTCAGTCCTCTTTGAATTATCCTCATTCAAGTGTGCCTTGGATTCTAACTGATATGGCAACTTTCATACTTCATATCCAGGTCAAATTTGGCAGTCTCTTAAGCGTTTGCACACACATGACCTGACTTAATCCTCCAAAGAACCTAAGAGATTACAGTCTTGGTTAAAGTGAACAAGTATTGTTAGCCCAACAGACTCTACAGCATAGGATTAGCTGAGCAGGGAGAGGCACATGTGGCAAAGTGAGAAAAAACAGAGCAAAGGCTGAGCTTAAATATGCCTGCCTAAGTCTCTAGGACCTCACACCAACCTGTCCACGGCCAACAACTTAGAAACAGTCTCTGAGACCCTGAAATCGATGACTCTTCTACTTTCCTTAATCTCCCCCTTTGCAGAGGAGTCTATACCTGAAGTTCTTGCAATTCTAGAAAATCAATTGGTAGCTTCAGGTCAGTGGTAGAAGCTTTGAAAATTTTATATTTTAGATTTTATTTATTTGAGAGAAAGAGAGAGAGCATGAGTGGGAGGGTGGAGACAAAGGGAGAAGGAGAGAGAGAAACAGTCTACCCACTGAGTAGGAGCCCGATGTGGGACTCCATACCAGGACCCTGAGATCATGATCTGAGCTGAAAGCAAACACAACCAACTGAGCCACCCAGAGGACTCGTTTTGAAAAGTTCATTAAAACAGTTTATTTCTGCTCTGTTTTTCTCTCTTAATGATGCCCGTATTCGTATAGGAGTTTTTCCCCATTGTTTTTATCTTTAACATAGCAGTACTATCATTTTTTTTTTCCTTTAAGGTAGTTGAAGTTTCTTCCTCAAATTACATTAAAGGTAGGTTCATCTCATAATGTTATTGGAAAGGAGTCATCAACTACTTCTCTTCAATTTGCCCTAACATTTAAGAGGCAGTTTTGCAAGTTTGCCCATAACACTCCAATATGAGCTGCATTAGTGACAGGAGCTCTGCTGCATCCTGGCACTCAGAGACTTAAGGCACTCTGAGCCAAAGGATAAGGGAACAATGAGAAGAAAAAAAAAAAACTGTTAACAATTCCTAAGCCCTCAACTCTGTGTAAACCCTTTCTCATTTTTTTAATTATTTATTTCCATATTTATTGAGTGAATGATAAATAAATGAAGCAAAACATAAAAAATTGGTGGATCTGAGTAAAGTACATAATAAAAGTTCCTTTTTTATTCTTGTCATTTTTCTGGAAGTTTTAATTATATCAAAATTATTACACAAAAATAAATATATCAAATAATCCCACACAAATGTTATTTTAAGACCTTGGGAAACTAGAAAAATGGAATACAAGATCTATCAGTATCTTTGAAGGTCATTCTGAGCCAGCTTAAAGATCTCCAGGCCTTCTTGCTGTATCCAGAAGTGCAAAATAAGTCAAGCAGAGAGTCAACTATCATATGGTTTCACTTACTTGTGAACCATAAGGAATAACATCCTCAGCATGGAGGATATTAGGAGAAGGAAAGGAAAAGTGAATTGGGGGAAATTGGAGGGGGAGATAAACCATGAGAGACTGCAAACTCTGAGAAACAAACTGAGGGTTTTGGAGGGGAGAAGGGTCGGGGATGGGTGAGCGTAAGGGTGGGTATTGAGGTGGGCACTTATCGCATGGAGCACTGGTTGTAATACATAAACAATGAATCTTGGCACACTGAAAAATAAAATTTAAAAAAAACTAATGCAAATTTATACATGGTTAAAAAAAGGTTTTTTAAAAAGTGAACAATCGGGGCGCCTGGGTGGCTCAGTGGGTTAAGCCACTGCCTTCGGCTCAGGTCATGATCTCAGGGTCCTGGGATCGAGCCCCGCATCCGGCTCTCTGCTCAGCAGGGAGCCTGCTTCCTCCTCTCTCTTCCTGCCTCTCTGCCTACTTGTGATCTCTCTCTGTCAAATAAATAAATAAAATCTTAAAAAAATAAATAAATAAAAATTAAAAATAAATAAAAAATTAAAAAGTGAACAATCGTAAAAGGAAATTTGGAAGGAACTCAAATACTTGGAAGCTAAAGAACATCCTACTAAAGAATGAATGGGTCAACCAGGAAATTAGAGATTTTTTTAAATTTATTTTTTATTTATTTTAGCACAACAGTATTCATTATTTTTTCACCACACCCAGTACTCCATGCAACCCATGCCCTCTATAATACCCACCACCTGGTACCCCAACCTCCCACCCTCGGCCACTTCAAACCCCTCAGATTGTTTTTCAGAGTCCATAGTCTCATGGTTTACCTCCCTTCCAATTTCCCCAACTCCCTTCTCCTCTCTAACTCCCCATGTCCTCCATGCTATTTGTTATGCTCCACAAATAAGTGAAACTATAGGATAATTGACTCTCTCTGCTTGACTTATTTCACTCAGCATCATCTCTTCCAGTCCCATCCATGTTGCTACAAAAGTTGGGTATTCATCCTTTCTGATGGAGGCATAATACTCCATAGTGTATATGAACCACATCTTCCTTATGCATTCGTCTATTGAAGGGCATCTTGGTTCTTTGCACAGCTTGGCGACCATGGCCATTGCTGCTATAAACATTGGGGTATGTGTCTGTTTTTATGCCAGTACCATGCTGTCTTGGTGATCACAGCTTTGTAGTAAAGCTTGAAATCAAGTAACGTGATGCCCCCGTTTTATTTATGTTTTTCAACATTTCCTTAGCGATTCGGGGTCTCTTCTGATTCCATACAAATTTTTGGATTATCTGCTCCAGATCTTTGAAGAATACCGGTGGAACTTTGATCAGAATGGCATTAAAAGTATAGATTGCTCTAGGCAGTATAGACATTTTAACAATGTTTATTCTTCCGATCCAAGAGCATGGAATGGTCTTCCATCTTTTTGTGTCTTCTTCAGTTTCTTTCATGAGTGTTCTGTAGTTCCTCAAGTACACATCCTTTACCTCTTTGGTTAGGTTTATTCCCAGGTATCTTATGGTTCTTGGTGCTATAGTAAATGGAATCAATTCTCTAATTTCCCTTTCTGTATTTTCATTGTTACTGTATGAGAAGGCCACTGATTTCTGTACATTGACTTTGTATCCTGCCACGTTGCTGAATTGCAGTATGAGTTCTAGTAGTTTGGGGGTGGAGTCTTTTGGGTTTTCCATATAAAGAATCATGTCATCTGTGAAGAGAGAGTTTGACTTCTTCATTGCCAATTTGGATACTTTTTATTTCCCTTTGTTGTCTGATTGCTGTTGCTAAAACTTCTAATACTATGTTGAACAAGAGTGGTGAGAGTGGGCATCCTTGTCGTGTTCCTGATCTCAACGGGAAGGATGCAAGCTTTTTCCCATTGAGGATGATATTTGCTGTGGGTCTTATAGATAGATTTGATGAAGTTCAGGAATGTTCCCTCTATCCCTATACTTTGAAGCATTTTAATCAGGAATGGATGCTGGATTTTGTCAAATGCTTTTTCTGCATCGATTGAGAGGACCATGTGGTTCTTCTGTCTTCTCTTATTAATTTGTTCTATCACATTGATTGATTTGCGAATGTTGAGCCATCCTTGTAGACCAGGGATGAATCCCACCTGGTCATGGTGGATAATCTTTTTAATGTGCTGTTGGATCCTATTTGCTAGGATCTTGTTGAGAATCTTAGCATCCATATTCCAACAATTTTAAATATCTATGCCCCCGATAATGGAGCAGCCAACTACATAAGAAAACTGTTAATGAAGATAAAGAATCATATTGATATGAATACATTAATAGTAGGAGATCTTAACACACCTCTCTCAGAAATAGACAGATCATCGAAGCAGAAAATCAATAAAGAAACAAGAGCATTGAATGACACACTGGACCAGATGGACCTCATAGATATATACAGAACATTCCACCCTAAAACAACAGAATACTCATTCTTCTCAAGTGCACATGGAACCTTTTCAAGAATAGACCACATACTGGGTCACAAATCAGGACTCAACCGATAACAAAAGACTGAGATTTTTCCCTGCATATTCTCAGATCACAGTGCTTTGAAACTGGAGCTCAATCACAAGGAAAAGTTCCAAAGGAACTCAAACACCTGGAAGCTAAAGACCACCTTGCTTAAGAATGCTTGGATCAACCAGGAGATCAAAGAAGAACTGAAACAATTCATGGAAACCAATGAGAATGAAGACACTTCGGTCCAAAACATATGGGATACAGCAAAGGGGGAAATACATAGCCATACAAGCCTCCTTCAAAATAACTGGAAAATCCAGAACACAGCAGCTGTCTCTACACCTTAAAGAACAGGAGAATCAACAACAAATCAAACCAACTCTACAAATAAGAAGGGAAATTATCAAGATTAGAGCTGAGATCAATGAGGTAGAAACCAGAGATACAGTAGAACGTATCAATGAAACTAGAAGCTGGTTTTTTTAAAGAATCAATAAGATCAATAAACCATTGGCCACACTAATCCAAAAGAAAAGAGAGAAATCCCAAATTCATAAAATTATGAATGAAAAGGGAGAGATCACAATGAACACCAAGGAAGTAGAAACAATCATTATAAGTTATTATCAACAGTTATATGCCAATAAGCTAAGCAACCTAGATGAAATGGACACATTCCTGGAAAACTATAAACTCCCAAAATTGAACCAGGAAGAAATTGACAACTTAAATAGTGATCCAAAACCTCCCAAAAAACAAGAGCCCAGGACCTGACGGATTCCCTGGGGAATTCTACCAAACTTTCAAAGAAGAAATAACACCTATACTCCTGAAGCTGTTTCAAAAAATTGAAGCAGAAGGAAAACTTCCAGACTCCTTCTATGAAGCCAGCATTACCCTGATCCCCAAGCCAGGCAAAGATCCTACCAAAAAGGATAATTTCAGACCAATATCACTGATGAATAGAGAAGATTTTTTTTTTAATTTATGGAAACAAATGAAAATGAAAACACAGCTATTCAAAACCTTTGGGATTCAGCAAAGGCAGCCAGGCCTAAGAGGGAAGTACATAGCAATACAAATATTTCTCAAAAAAATTAGAAAAGTCTCAAATACACAAGTTATACTTACATCTAAAGAAGCTGACCTAAATTTCCTTTTGTGATTGAGTTCAATTTGAAAGCATTGTGGTCTGAAAATATGGAGGAAATAAACCCAATATTTTGGTATCAGTTGAGACCTGATTTGTGACTCAGTATGTGATCTAGTCTGGAGACTATTCCATGTGCACTCAAGAAGAATGTGTATTCTGTTGCTTTAGGGTGGAATGTTCTGAATATATCTATGAAATCTATCTGGTCCGGTATGTCACTCAAAGCCCTTGTTTCCTTGTTGATCTTCTGCTTAGATGATCTGTCCATTGCTGTGAGCAGTGCGTTGAAGTCCCCTAGTATTATTATCAATGTGCTTCTTTAATTTGGTTATTAATTGGTTTATATATTTGGCTACTCCCACATTAGGAGCATAAATATTTATAATTATAGATCTTCTTGTTGCATAAGCCTTTCAAGTATGGTACAATGTCCCTCTTCATCCATTACTACAGTCTTTGATTTAACATCAATTTTGTCTAATATTGGGATTGCTACCCCAGCATTCTTTTGAGGTCCATTAGCCTGATAAATTGTTCTCCACCCCCTCACTTTCAATCTGGAGGTGACTTTAGGTCTAAAATGAGTCCCTTGTAGACAGCATATGGATGGGTCTTGTTTTTTTTTTTATCTAATCTGATACCCTGTGTCTTCTGACTGGAGCATTTAGTCTATTTACATTCAGAGTAACTATTAAAAGATATGAATTTAATGCCAGTGTATTGCCTGTAAGGCCCCAGTTTCTGTAGATTATCTGTTTATTTTGGGTTTTCTCTTCACTTATGGGATCCCCTTTAATATTTCTTATAGGCTTAGTTTAGTGGTCATATTCTCTTAGTTTCTGCTTTTCCTGGTGCTCTTTAATTCTCCTTCCATTCTGAATGACAGCCTTGCTGGATAAATTATTCTTGGGTGCATGCTTTTCTCATTTACTATTCTGAATATATTATGCCAACCTTTCTGGCATGCCAGGTCTCTGTGGATAGTTTTGCTGTCAGTCTAATGTCCCTATCTCTGTAGGTTAAGAATCTCTTGTCTCAAAGAAAGAGAAATCAAGGAGTCAATCCCATTTACAATTGCACCCAAAATGAACATATCTAGAAATAAACCCAACCAAAGAGGCAAAGGATCTGTACTCAGATGACTACAGAATACTCATGAAGGAAATTGAGGAACACAAAGACATGGAAAAACATCTCATGCTTATGGATTTGGAAGAATAAATATTGTTAAAATGTCTATGCTACCCAGAGCATTCTACACATTCAGTGCAAGCCCTATCAAAATATCATGGGCATTTTCCACAGAGCTCGAACAAATAATCTTAAAATCTGTATGGAATTAGAAAGGATCCTGAATAGCCTAAGGAATGTTGAAATAGAAAATGCTGATGGCATCACAATTCCGGACTATAAGTTATATTTCAAGGCTGTCGTCATTGAAAGAGTATGGTACTGGTGCAAAAACAGACACCTAGATCAATGGAACAGAATAGAGAACCCAGAAATGGACCCACTACTCTATGGTCAATTAATAAATTGGCAAAGCAGGAAAGAATATCTAGTGGAAAAAAGACAGTGTCTTCAACAGACGGTGTTGGAAAAATTAGTCAGACACATGCAGAAAAATGAAACTTGGCCACTTTTTTCCACCATACACAAAAATTGACTCAAATGGATGAAATACCTAAATGTGAGAGAGGGATCATTGAAATCCTAGAGGAGAATACAGGCAACAACTTCTGTGACCTTGGTCACAGCAAATTTTACTAGACACATCTCCAAAGGCAAGGGAAACAAAGGCAAAAATGAACTATTAGGACTTCATCAAGATAAAAAGCTTTTGCACAGCAAAGGAGACAGTTGACAAAACCAAAAGGGAACCCACAGAATGGAATAAGGTATTTGCAAATGACATATTAGGTAAAGAGCTAGTATCCAGAATCTATAAAGAACTTACCCAAATCAACACCCAAAGAACACAAAATCCAATCAAGAAATGGGCAGAATACATTAATAGACATTTCTCCAAAGAAGACATACAAATGGCCAACATATGAAAAACTGTCCCACATCACTTGACTTCAGGGAAATACAAATCAAAACTACAAGCAAATACAACTTCACACCAGTCACAATGGCCAAAATGAACAAGTCAGGAAATGATATAGATGTTGGTGAAGATGCACAAAAGGGGGAACCCTCCTACACTGTTGGTGGGAATGCAAACTGGTACAGCCATTCTGGAAAACAGTAAAAAAAAAAGTTGAAAGTTGAAAATAGAACTACCCCACAACTCAGCAATCGCACTATTATCTTACCCCAAAGATACAAATGTAGTGATCTGAAGGCATACATACACCCCAATGTGTATAGCAGCAATGTTCACAATAGTCAAACTATGGAAAGAGACCAGATGTCCATCAACAGATGAATGGATAAAGAAGATGTGGTAAAAAAAAAAAAAAAAATGTGGTATATTCATACAATAGACTATTACACAGCCATCAAAAAAAGAAATATTGCCATTTGCAATGACATGGATGGAACTAGAGGGTATTATACTAAGCAAAATAAGTGAATCAGAGAAAGACAATTATATGATTTCACTGATATGTGGAATTTAAGAAGCAAAACAGAGGACCATAGGGGAAGAGGAAAAAATAAAACAAGAAAAAAGCAGAGAGGGAGACAAACCATAATAAATTTTCTTAAATTTAATTTTAGTTTTTCAGTGTTCCAAAATTCATTGTTTATGTGAATAAGAAAAAAACTGAGGGTTTCTCCCTTCCAGGGAGCAGTGTGGAAGGATGGGGTAACTGGGTGATGGGCATTGAGGAGGCCAGGTGATGTAATGAGCACTTAATATTATATACACTGAATAAAATCCATGCCTGTACATCTGAAACAATAATACATTATATGTTAATTCATTGAATATTTTTTAAATGTTTAAAAAAGAATAAACTCAAGTATAAACTATTTTTCTAATTTCTGCAATAAATTGTTTCTCTTAAATTATTACTTTAAAAAATAAAAGTTGGGTGCCTAGGTGGCTTGGATGGTTAAGCATCTAGATTTGGCTCAGGTCATGATCCCACAGTCCTGGGATTGTGTCCTGCATCTGGCTCCCTGCTCCTTAAAGAGTCTGCTTCTCTTTCTGCCTCTGCTTCTCTCTCTCTCTCTGTCTCTCAAGAATAAATAGATACAATATTTTTTCAAGTTTTTCTTGGATGACAAATGGAATTAAATTTGTTGGACATTTAGGTCTTTTCCAAAGAAGATAAAGTGCCAAGTCATTGATTACTGAACATGAGTTTGTGCTTTTGACTTCTTACAGCAAAGAAAATAAGAATATTTAAATCTGTTAGTAAGCATGATTTGTGCTTAACTGATTCATAAATTGGCATCTAAAGAATTCTGTTATAACTATTCACAATTGATTAATAACTGACTAGAGGTTAATAACTAACGGTGCTTCTAAGAGTACAGAATTCTGCTAACTGTAAAACTGATGGAAATAAAGGAAGCAACTCTATGTAGGAAAGTAGAAGATATGTAAGAAAGATTTAAGGAATGGGAGTACATTTTGTTGAAAGTAAAAGGAGATAATTTTGTCCTAAATGAGATGGTTGTTTGGGACAAAACCTGAATGCAAAGGAGAGTTGTAGAAGGTTTGTGAGGGGAAATCATTCAGGAACCCAGTGAAAACCTGGCCATGTTTCTTAACTGACTTACTGAGGTGCTAACTCAATACACTTGCCTAGACCCAGCCTCTCTGGCAGGGGCGACTGTTTTAGCTACCCACTTTATTTTCAGTCAGCAGCTGACATTCAGAAAAAATTAAAGAAAGTGGAGGAGGGCCCTCAAACTCCCATTTCTATCTGGTGAAAATGGCATTTAAAGTCTTTAACTCCCAAGAGGAGGCAGCAGAGCTTAAGCACCAAGCCAGACTCCCAACAGAAGGTCCAACTGCAGACCCAAGCCCTGGTAGCAGCCCTGAGGCCAGCAGGTTCTGGGGGTCAACAGAAGGGAGCACCTAACTGCGTCCCTCTGGGGGCCTGTTTCAAGTGTGGAGGCAAGGGACTCTGGGCCCATCAATGCCCCAATCCAAAAGCGCCTACTAGGCCGTGCCCTCAATGCCGCATGACGGGCCACTGGAAATCGGACTGCCCCAGCCTCAGGGGATTCCTGGCACCTCCACGTGGGGGAGACCCTGAGACGGTAAATCCTGACTTCCAACTTCTAGGATTGAAGGATGACTGATGGAGCCCTGACTCAGACACTCCTCTCACCCATGCCGAGCCCAGGGTCATGCTCCAGGTAGCGGGTAAGTCCATTTACTTTCTGTTGGAGACAGGGGCTACCTATTCTGTCCTGCCTTCCTACTTGGGTCCTACTCGTCCCTCCCCAGTTGCAGTTACGGGAACTGATGGTACTTCCTCCACTCCAAAGGCCACCCCGCCCCGTAGGTGCAGCCTGGATGGGTTCCCCTTCTCACACTCCTTCCTCATCATCTCTTCCTGCCCTGTTCCCCTACTAGGCAGGGACATCCTCCACAAACTTCAGGCCACCTCCCTCTTCAGGTCTCTCTCCTTCTCCCTCAACTTCTGCTCACCTCATCCTTCCTCTACTCCCCTCTGACTCGTCCTCTATCCCCAACTGCCCCCCCCTCCGTGGACCTGCAGGTATGGGACATTTCCAGATCTATAGTAGCAACCCACCAGTGAAGACTTAAACCCATCATTGACTGCATGCCTCAGCAGGGTCTCCTTATCCCCATTAACCCTCCAAGCAACTAGATGTCACCGCCCAGGGAGGGCAGCCCTGCCTCAGGGCCCTAGCGGCAGCCACTTCTCTGACAAAGGAGGGCCTCAAACTTACCTTGGGACAGCCCATCATGGTCTTCTCCTCCCATCGACTGATGGACTTAGTCAGCCACAAATCCTTGGCACAGCTCACTCCTTCCCCTCTTCAACTCTACCACCTGCTGTTCATAGAAAACCCCCAGACACTCTCTGTCTCCCCTTGCCTAAATCCCTCCACTCTCTTGCCGACACCTTCATCTCTCCCTACTCCTTCCCATTCCTGCTCTCAACTCCTGGAGGAACTCTCTCCCTCCCATCCAGGACTTTTGGACCAGCTGCTGCCTGACCCCGATCGCACTCTGTTCATGGATGGGAGCTCCCTCATAGCGCCAGATGGACAGCCACACGTGACCTATGTAGTGGTTACGCTGGACGCTGTCATAGAAGCGGTCCCCCTTCCCATTGGGACTACTTCTCAAAGGCATAACTTGTGGCTCTCACCAGGGCCCTTCACTTATCTGAGGGACAATGGGCCACTATTTATACTGACTCCAAATATGCTTTCCTTATTACTCACACTCACACTGTCCTCTGGCAAGAAAGGGGATTTCTCACGACCAAGGGAACCCCCATAGTCAACGGGCCTCTTATTGCCAAACTCCTTGAGGCTCTCAATTACCCTACTGAGGTGGCTATTGTCCACTGACATGGCCATCATGCCTCCAAGGGCCCCATTTCTTTGGGGAACAACAAGGCTGACTCTATTGCCCGACAGATGGCCTAAACTCCTCTCCAGCTCCTCTCTTCTTTCTCAGCACTCCCCACAGTCCCTCATACACTGATGAGGAGACTCAAGCCCTCAAAACATTAGGTGGCAGGGCTGTGTTTCTTCCCCTTGTTATTGGGGTCTCCTTGGCGTCTTCCCTAGTGGCCCTAGCTCACTCCATAGATGCTACCCGAGATTTATCTGAACAGCTCCAAACAGCCATGGAGGCCTCAGGCGAGTCTTTGGCATCCCTACAACAACAGGTTACCTCAGTGGCCCAGGTAGCCCTACAGAACTGATGAGCCTGGACCTGCTCACCGCAGGTTTATTCCTCAATGAATAATGCTGCTATTATATCAACAAATCCAGTATTGTTGAAACCAATATCAGTGCTCTGGCAAAAATCCACCACTCCCTTCGTGGCCAGCATCACCCTGAAATAAACCCCTCTCAATGGTGGCTCTCTCCCTTACCAACCCGGCTCCTTCCAATCCTAAATCCCCTTATTCTCCTCTGTCTGTTAGCACTAATCTTCCCCTGTGTTCTTCGCTTCATTCAGGATCACATCCATGAGGTTTCCAGGGTCACTGTCGACCAACTCCTGCATCCCCATACCTGCCTACCCACATCCAAAGGACCCTATAATGATGCCCCTTGCAAGCAGAAAGTAGCCAGATCTGAATCGCCGCCCCTATTACACCAGAAAGGTCAGAATGTTGGGTCGGCAGCTCCAGGAGGAGCAATAGAAATGACCTCCGGCCTGCCATCTTCCAGCCTCCCCCCTTGACTTTTCCGCCAAAAGGATGTATGCCCAGGTCATGTCTCCATAGGTAACCTGATACTTATGCAGGAAACAGAAGTATCAGGACACCCCTCCCCATACCCTCTGATCACCAAATACCCTATCATATATGGATATGAGCCCATGCCCTACCTTGGCCCCATAAAAGACCCCCCCCACCCCCGCCAGCTCCCTCCCAGTGCAACTTCCCCCACTCCTCTTCCTGGAGTTGAGGAATCCCGCCTGAGGATACCCACCTCCTCCCAGTGCAAATTTCCTGGCTCCCCTTCTCCTGAGCCCCGAAACTTCACTGGAGAGTGCCTTTAATAAATCTTGCCTTGTGCCTACCTCACCTGCTGTTGTGTTTATTTTGCCTATAAACCCTTACATGGGCGAGGAAGGTTATTTTGATTCTTCCTGGGTTTACCTTGATATCTTTGTTAAAGGACTCAAATTTCCAGAGATAAAAGGAGAGTAAAACTGGTTTATATAGAGAGGTAGTATTGATTAGGGAAAGAGGATTACCTTGAAGCTTATATCTATATGTATACCAAAAAATAGAAAAGAAGAAGAAAAACACAGGTGTATGTATGAAAAAAGTTCAAGTTAAAAGGTTGTTATGGAATATGTTGTATTAAACCTCTAGTTGTAATGGTAAGTAAGTTTAAAAAATTAAAAAGAACAAGAATAGTGAGAATGAATTAAAAATAAAAGTTGTATCTATGAAATACACAGGTTTTAGGGCAATGCCAGTAGCTTAATATATTGTTTTCCCCTGATAAAGGGGTTTTACAGTTTTATGGGGATCCTGTGGTGGTTGTCCTCTCATTCTTTTGGCTGACTTTCTGGGATAGGGGACTGCCTTGTTGTTTTTCAGTCAGTGTTGTTTGGGTTGAGTCCTCCTGCTCCCTATCAAGGGACTGCACTTTATGGAAACCTGTTTTTCAGGCTTTTGTCCTCTGGAGGTATTTTTTCTTTGGCGGCTTTTTGGAGGTTTAGTGGAAAGCAAACCACCACCAGACCTCTGCCTCAGAGAGAAGCCTCAGTCTGCCCCACTCTGGTTGGTCCAGAACACACAGACTCCCCCTCTGCAAATCCGCTGAGCCATGTGACCTCCCACAGTCAGTGTACATCCCCAGCCACTGTCTCAAGGGTCACCCAAAGTGCCTGCTTGTTTCTGCACCCCCATGCCACTAAAACAGCAAGTGAGATTGATCCAGGGAGCCTGCTTCCAGTGGCTGCCTTTGCCGGGACTGTTATCTAGGTAGGTCCTTCAAGTCTGGGCAGGAGTGTCCTGACTCTTGGCCAGCCCTAGAGACCTCCAGCTAGTGCCTACATGGAGCACTCTTAGGCACAGGTGGGGAGTGCAGATCAGACCCCATCGCACAGTGAGCACAGAGTGCAAAAGGCTCTGGTTCTAGAGAGCACCCACCAGACTCCCTCATGCAAGGGTGAGAGTACATCCCTGCTGAGCGATGGTGCTGATGAAGTTTTAGAATATAGGTGAGGTTTGGGGAGGTGAGGTCCAGGGCTGATGACCAAGAAAGAATTTTTGAGACATGTTTGGTACAAAATGGTGGTTTACTAAAGCACAGGGACAGGACCCATGGGCAGGAAGAGCTGCTGCCCCAGGTTGTGGGGGTGGGGGAAGTAAGGAAAAGGGAGGTTTCAATAGAATTTTCATATGCTAAAGAGGACCTACAGGATACCGGATATCAGAGGCCATGCCATTGCCAAAGTCGTTTTGCCCTTTTTAGCAAGCTATTAAGATAGTTGGGAGATTCCTAAAGAATGTCACATATGGGGGTGCCTGGGTGGCTCAGTGCCTTCAGCTCAGGTCATGATCCCAGGGTCCTGGTGATGAGGGAGCAGGAGGCTGGCTGAGGACAAAGCAAAAGCTGGCGCCTTGCACCCTTTCCCCTCCATAAGTGTAGCATCCCTCAGGCAGCCCTGACTGCCATGAACAATAAGCAAATAGTTAACTTGCAGAGCTCACAATCCTGCTAGACAGGAGTCTCCCTTGGCTTACAAATGTCCTAAATCTCACTAACAAAGACGATTGATAGCAGGATTGTGACACCCCACCAAAAAGTCACCCAACTATCTTAATGTTAATGGCCGGTCTAAAGACAACACTGATCCAGCAGCAAGGGCAAGGCCTCCGGCAGGCCTGGAACATCCTGGCACCTTGTAGGCCCTCTTTAGCATATGAAAACTCCACTGAAACCTCCCTTCCCCTCACCTTCCCCCAACAGCAGGGTACATAACCTGCCATCCCTCACAACCCGGGGCAGCAGCTCTTCCTGCCCACGGGTCCTGTCCCCGTGCTTTAATAAACCACCATTTTGCACCAAAGAGGTCTCAAGAATTCTTTCTTGGTCGTCGGCTCCGGACCTCAGCCCACCAAACCTCACCTAGGTTCTAGAACTTCATCATATGGCGCCCAACGTGGGGCTGTAAGTCTTTACATTTGGACTCTGAGCTTCGGTGCAAAATTGGTGAGTACTTTCTCTCCATTTACTCTGATTTCAGGGGCTTTTTCAAGGAGTATGGGCTTATTGGAACACTTGCATGTCAATTGCTCAGGCTGTAATCCTCTAGCCCGTGGCTACTCCACGGGGAGGAGAGCGTCTGCCTTTTGGCTGTAAGTTAGTACCCTGGCCGGAATGGCAATAAGACCCAGAAACTTGATGGCCTCTCTTTATTCCTGTTCTTATAGAAAGTTGTCTCTCTTGGGCACGGGACAGCCAACTAAGTCACCAGGACGGCTGCCAATCTTAAGACTCCCGTGTGAGGTTTCCTCCTGATTGATCTAATGTGATCCCCTCCACATGCCCGGTCTAGCCACTTCTGGCCTCGGGACCTCCACTGGGAGCCGGCCGAAACCAGTACCCGATTGAATTAAAACGCAACCGGGGACCGTTTCCTAGGGAAGTTGGCTGCAAGGGCCACATGTGTTGGAATGTCGCATAGACCATGATGGATTTCAGACTTTACTGTTTCTTGTCAGTGTCTTCTGCAAACCGCCTAAAGCTATGAAATTGAGTAATTTCCCTTGCCAAAACTTCTCTAGCGTTTTTGTGGGTTAATATGGCAAAACAGTATGCAGTCTTCAGGACATACGATAGCATGGCACAAGCGTTTTAGTCCATTCACCAGGCACCCATCAGCAGCCTAGGATGCGATGGGGAAGTGGAGGGACGCCGGCACCCCTCCAGGGCCTTTTATGGCAGGAATGTCTTCCCAGGGAAGGCAGGATGGTGATCAATAGCGATATCTTGAGGGACGCCTCTGGTCGCTTTTGACACACAGGAACCTCTGACATATCCTGCGTGGGACGCTACCCAGGAGTCAGGGGGTATTTGGTAATGGACCTTCTTTACTTTTATGGAAGCATGGCCTCAGTAGGCTTCTTAAGTTCCCAAGGACTCTACCTTGGGGTGCCTTTTAACCCACTGGAAATAATTTGCATTGCAAAACGTAGGAAAGGACTGAGCTCCTGTAACACTGCATGGCCTCAGTGGGATCTATCCGTTAGATCTCCTCTGCAGGAAACAGGGCAAATGGACCTAGGATACCTTCACTGCTCATACCTAGGCCTTTATTGCTCTATACCAGGACCCCAGACTAAGGGGCTTTTGCGAAATGTGTTTGCCCAAATGAGTCAGCTAGTAAACTTTCTCCTGACATATTGGATGGTAATTACGTAAATAAGCCTTCTTCTAGTAAACCCAGGTTGCTGGGCCATCCCTAGCAAAGGGGACTCTGGCTTTATTTCTCTGTTTCTCTTAATAGATGTGGGGGCTTCTCCCTCACTCACGTCCCGTGTTAATGGCTATAACTGGAGCCAACTGGGGTTGGTCTAACTCGAGACAGAGATGATAAGGAATATTCCCAAGCAGCTGCCGAAACTCTTTGTTTCGGGGAAGTTTCCCTGTGTTCTCTGGCCTGACTTGGACTGCCTAACCCCTCGCCCCTTGCTGGTGGGAAAGCATGGTGTCTGCTCCTCTGGGGCTTATGAGCTCTGAAACCGGGAATCTTTTCTCTGCCTCCTGGCAGTGCTTTGTTTCTTCTGTTTCCCCCTTATTGTGTTTCTGCACCAAGGTGCGTGCAGCCTGTATGACTAGCCTCTAGATCATGCACCACGGCTCCTTCTCTCTTCACTGTCAAGGAGCAAGAATACCCCCACTCCAGATCTTCCCACGCATGTCTCAGGTAAACATTCAAAGTGGAGTGGGCCCAGGTGGAACGTAAATCACTATTGGAACTAAGTTAAGTTTGTTGGTTTAATTAAGAAAGACGTGTCTTTTAAGTTATCAGCAGTAATGTGAAACTTGGAAGTTTACTGAAGGTTAAATAAGCTTGTGTTATTAAAATTTGTTAGCAAAGAAATGACTAAACTGATGGTTAATTGTCTGTCTCAAAGTTCTAATGGATAATTGCTGAAGTAGCTTTCAAAGTCTTTGGTAACCTGAAAGTTTTAAAGTTTTGCTTGGATGACAAATGGAATTAAATTGTGGACATCTAGGTCTTAACCAAACAGGATAAAATGCTAAGTCGTTAATTACTGAATGTAGGTTTGTGCTTTTGACTTCTTACTGCAAAGAAACTAAGAGTATTTAAATCTGTTGGTAAACTTGTTTGCCACTTAACTGATTCATAAATTTGCCACCTGAAGAATTCTGTTGTAACAGTTCACAATTGGTTAATAACTAAAGGTGTTTCTAAGAATACAAAGTTCTGCTTAGTGTAACTAAGACTGATGGAAATAAAGGGAAACTCTGTATGTAGGAAAGTAGGAGATATGTAAGAAAGACTTAAGGAATGGGAATACATTTTGTGGAAGGTAAGGGAAGGTAATTTTGTCCTAAATGAGATGGTTGTTTAGAAAGAAATGACTTGGGACAAAACCTGAATGTAAAGGAAAGTTGTGGAAGGTTTGTGAAGGGAAATCTTCAGAAAAGGAATTTTAGCTATAGTCAAGAATGAACGAAGATTGAAATGAATGGGTTTTAAAGGTACGTTGGTACAAGACTGAAATTGTCTCTGTTCAAAAGGACAATGTTTTCTTAGATCAATTGATCTGCTGTTAAGAAAATGTAAATAGTTTTCTCTTTGCCTGCCCAGAAAAACCAGTTTCTATGCTTTGTTTTATCAGGTGTTTAACATCCCTAATTATATTTAGGCATGTGCTTCAACACTTTCTAAGATTTTAGCAAATGTTGACAAGATTTAAATTGTAAATCTCTTTAACTCATGCTTTTCCTTGGTATGTGAAGTTGCTCATGAAGTACTGCTGAACCAGTGACAAACATTAGGTTACATTTGGGAAAATACTATAACTATTCTAGAGATTCTACGCACTTCCTAAAGTTTTAACGTTTTGAGAGATCACCGCTTGATACTGTAATTATGGGAATGTTATGTGTCACAGAAATTGTAACCTGATTTCCTTGCAGCTAAATTGTATAAACTCCTCATCAACTCTAACCATATCCATTCTGAATTTTTGTCATTTATAATTGTTTTAATTCTCTTGTAAAATTATCTTCAAGGAGATTCCTTTAAAGGACTTTCAGGACAAATATAGATATTTGATATGCTTGAAAATCCTAAAACTGAAATGGGTAAGAATTTCCAAAACGGACTAAAGCCGCATTCACCAGAATTAGTAACCTGGGACTAAATGAACTAAAAGATTATAGTGTTGTGTCTCTTAATGTTTTGTCTTCCTTTAAACATTGCTGGTTCTCTCTAATGTTTGCTCTTCCAGACTAGGGATACTTTTTCTTAAGTTATCTGTAACTTTACAGAGATGTAAAAGTGCTCATTTGTAAAAGTGCTCAAAGCATTCACCTTTTCTCTCTATCTGAACCCTCTGAAACCAAAAGGTCTCAGTTAAGTATTCTTTCTTCCATGGCAATCAGTCATTTGCATAAGTTCAATAAGAATCTGTTCTCCTTTAACAGGACACCATTGGAAACATGGGTTATTTTACCAAGGCTTTGGCTGGAATATCATATTTGAGTAAGACATGCATAGACTCAGATATGACCAGACAGCTTTAAAGGAACTAAGGTTGACTTTATGAAACCTGGAGCCATAAAGCCCCTTGGGACTGTTGGCCTGATTGATACCTTGCTTACAGAGTTCCCAGCAGCCTCACCAGGTGAGTAAAGAATGTCACTCTTTGGTAGGTGCGGAGACTCAGAAGAGGCATTCGCCCAAATTAACAGGTATTGCAGGCATGCCTGATGGCAAGTATGTGGCTTGGCTTCTGGCCCGGAGAGGCTACTAAAAGTTCAACCTAGAGATTCCTTATACAAAGTTCCAGCAAAGCAGATTCTAAAAGATCTATTGATCACACTCACTGTTCTTGCTGAGCTTATGTAAATAATAGGCCAAGTTTGTTAAAACTGGACTTGTTTCACAAGTGAATTAGTCCTGATTTGGCTATCTCTGTAAATGAGGGTTATTTTAGAGAGAAAAATTGTTTTAGTAACACACCTTTATGGATGTTAAATTCTAGATTTGATTGTCTTTAAATGTTTACCTAAGCTAAACAATTTGAGGTAAACTTCAGAGAAGTTGTACAGTAGCTTCTTTAGTCGATCTTACTGTTTTGTGGGGATATTTGCAGACCCCACGGCACATGATTAAACAACTGGAAAATGGGATTAATTTCCTACAATTATATAACTTAACTAATACCTTGTGTGTGGCTGGGATAATGAAATTGCCTAAAAGCCAACCTGTCACACTCCATAGGATCAACTATGGACTTGGAGGCACCGTGGATGACCCCACTTTCTTTATGAGTGGATTGAATGATCCATGGGGGACTCCCCTTATCTCTTGACAAGTTTTCTCTCACTTGCCAGTGATCCTCTGTAATCAGGATATTGTTAAGGCTGGACCACTCAAAGGTCTTCTTATTGGTTTCACCCCTTTGTCATATTTATCCTAGAGGCCACCTCCGTTGAGGTGCAATTGCAAATAGATGCTTTAGCAAAACCTAGAACAGCCCTCATAAAAGAGCCTCAAAGCTCACTATGGGACAGTCCCTGACTGTAATGACTTCACATCAGGTCCAGATTTGTCTTAGAAATCAAAGGCCACCAGTGTGTGATGGAGGCCAACTAATTAAATATTGGGCCATACTTACAGATATGCCAGAAATAATACTTAAAACTTGTCAAACTTTAAACCTAGTTATCTGTATGCCTGAACCTGACCACTGTACTTCTTTCTCTATAGAGAAAAAAAGGTTATTAATCTTGCTTACTCTATTTGTCCAGATTTAAGATGCCCCTGTTAAAAATATGAATGACAGTTGGTTTTCTGATGACAGTAGTTTTCATAGAAAAAAAATAAGAAAAGCTAGGTGTGCCATAGTGCTCACTAGCACTTTGCAATTGCCAAAGTCTAAGAATTAACATTTATACTGACTCCAAATATGCTTTCCTGGTACTACATGCCCATGGAGCTATTTGGAAGGAAAGGGGATTGCTATCAAGCCATAACTCCCCAATCAAATATGGGCCTAAGTTACAAAACCCTCCTTATCGCTATACTGAAGATGGCATATATCAGATCCGGGATACATATTTGTGGTTCACACCCACGATTGGACAGCTCAGTTAAAAGGCAGTTTTATTCTGGGAACAAAAGAATCATACGTAGGATACTTGAACAAATAACACACAGTATCGAGGATGGCTATCATAAGAAATGTGTTCCCAAATAATAGTACTCCAGGCTACTGAATGTTTTGCTACTGATTGGGTAAGGTGACCTGGCATTAGATGGCCAGCTCCAAATGGAACCCACTGGATATGTGGAACCAACCTGTGGCCCTGGCTTCCTCCAGGGTACATAGGTCGCTGTACCTTAGGATTTGCCTGGATTCATGGGCGCATTACTAAAACCATTACAACTCCAGCTAATCTCCCCAACTTGAAACGAAGATGGACATGATCTGTTTTTAAATGGTATGATCACTTAGCATCCATCTTTGTTCCATCTGCGGGACTAGAGGATGTCATGTGGCATGTAGAAGCCCTTAATAAATATACTACAAAGGCACTCAATGACTCACTGAACAGCATCTCCCTACTTAATACCGAAGTCTCACAAATACGCAAGGCAGTCCTACAAAATAGGATGGCCTTAGAAGTCCTGACAGCAGCACAGGGTGGCACATGTGCAATTATCAAGACAGAATGTTGTGTGTACATTCCAGACTATCACAAAAATGTCACAGGACTAATAAAAGACATGAATACCCAGATTAAGGCCCTACAAGATCCTTCTCTCTCAGTGAATGGTTAAGTTCCTGGTTTGAAGGAGGACTGAACTTCATCACTGGGATCAAGCCCCACATCAGGCTCTCTGCTCAGCAGGGAGCCTGCTTCCTTCTCTCTCTCCCTGCCTGCCTCTTTGACTAGTTGCAATCTCTATCAAATAAATAAATAAAATCCTTAAAAAAAAAAAAAAAAAGAATGTCACCTATGTCCCACCCAGAATTGGGAGGGGGGTTGCAAGGTGTCAGCCTTTTGCTTTGTCCTCAACCAGCCTCCTGTTCCCTCATCAGTGCAAGCCACACAGCCCTGGGAACTCCCGAGACCAGGAACTGGAGGCTCTGCCACCACACTCTCTCTGGCACAGGTGGTCGTAGGTGGTGGCTGACCTGGGTCAGTAGGCTTAGGCCCGTGCTCATGATTCCACCAGTTGCCCTTTAAGATCTTTTGTTTGCTCTTTTTGAGTGCTTTTAACTAGACTCCAAGTTAAGGCTGTCCCTAATCACAGGGCACTTTCATATTGGGGTATTACTTTCCAATGGGTTACTTTTGGAGGTTCCCGCCCCCTTCTGTTCATCCTCTGATATCAGCCCGATCTTTCCCAGTATGTTGTACCTCTTCACTGATGTCTTCTGCCCCCACAGAGATCCAGAAGTGTGTAATTCTACATCTCAGGCTTGTTTCATGGGTGTTCAGAGTGTTCTGGTAGATAATTAGCTCACTTTAGGGTACCGGTTGAAACAGCGTCTCCTACTCCTCTGCCATCTTGCATCTCCCTCTCAGTTAAAGCATTTTTAATTTCAACCTGATTAGAATTTATTTCTGCACACTAGAGATTCTCTATTGTCTTTGATGCTTTTATCAAGCCCAGCTTGTAACTTTATAATCATTCCTGAATTCCAGCTCCAACATTTTACTTATATCCATATCAATTAGATCTGTGGCAGAGAGTATTACCTTTCATACTTTCTTTTGATTTGAATTCCTCCTTCTAGTCATTTTGCCCTGAGAAGAATGGATGAACAAGAGAGCAAAATCAAAAATATCAGCCATGACCCAAAGGAAATACACACTAGACAAATCCAAAGAGGTCAGAAATCAAAAAAGAAAGGAATAAGAAAAAAGGGGTGAGGAGAGAGAATATAATTTCCCAGGTGATCAAGACAGGATGATCCACTTGGTCCTGGGTGTATTTTGGTCTGTTTGTTAGAAGACACTAAATCCCCAAATTATAAAGAATGCAGAAGTCATATGTATGTGTGTGTATAAAATTAAATACAGTGAAAGGAAGCCAAAAATGAAGAATATATCTATAAAATGTAAAGGTAGAAAAATGAAAGTTAAACAAAGACTTAAAAATAAGGAGTCAATAAAATGTCTCTATGGCCTAGAGCAATCTATACTTTCAATGCCATGCCAATCAAAATGAGAAACTAGTTGAAAAGGGAAAAAAAGGAAAAAAGTAAAGGAAAATTTTAAACTGAAAGAAAACTGAATCAGGAGGAAGAATTTAGATTTCTATATACTATTTTCCCCTAGTGCTGGAGTTCTGCAGTTCTGTGTGTTTGTAAACTTGGTGTTCACCCTGACTTTCAGCTAATCTTCTAGGGGAGGGGACTGCTGCACTGATTCTCAGGTGTCTTTGCCTGGGGCAGAGCTGCCAGGGGGTGGAATCAGTGTAAATTTCTTCTGGTTGCTGTATGTGGCTTTTGTTCCCTGGAGGCTTCTTTGGGCCTCTTTAGAGGATTAAAATGGCCACAACCTGATTTCCAGCCCCAGAGCTGAAAGATCAGGGTCCCCTCTCTTCAGTAAACTCTTGGGGATAAGCAGTCTTCACTTCGTGTATCAAACTCTGCATTCTCTTGCGGTGCATGCCAGCACCAATCCTCCCAGGAAAAGACATAGGGTTGCCACTTTTTCTGTCCCTTGTAGGGCCCCCCAACAGATAGCTGTCACTGGACCCAGCTGTGGTTTATCATTTATGGCAAAATGAGCTGAGAGCCTCCTCTTGGGCCTGCTGACCCTAACAGTTTCTGTACCCTAATGCTTGGGAATTCTATCAACTCGGGCACCCTCATTCTTTTTGTGACTCTGGGGATCCTGAGACCCATTGTCCCACCTAGGATTCTTCCCCACTTCACCACCAGAGCACCTTTCAGGCAGGGATGACTCTCACTGGAGCATATTTGAAAAGGTTTGGATTTTGCACCCTGGGGTTATATCACTCTCCCATAGTAGGCTTATGGAGGCTCCCTCCCCAATATATCCCCTCAGATTTTCTCTGCACCTCCCTACCTTGCAAAAAGTGGTCTCTTTTCTTCTTGTAGAATTCCAGCAATTATTTTCTTACATCTCAGGTTGAATTTGTAGGTGTTCAGAGTGATTTGATAGTTACCTAGCTAAATTAAGGAACCAGATGAAATGCGGTCCCCTAGTCTTCCACCACCTTGCCTCCTTCCCTAGAACCTCATTGTGGTTTTTATTTATATTTCCCTGATGAGTGTTGCTGAGCATCTTTTCATGTATCTGTTAACAATCTGAATGACTTCTTTGGAAAAGTATGTATTCATGTCTTTGGCCCACTTCTTAACTGGATTATTTGTTTTTTTGGGTGTTCACTTTGTTAAGTTCTTTATAGATTTTGGAGACTAACCCTTTATCAGATGTCATTTTTTTTTCTCCCATTCCACAGGCTGCCTTTTAGTTCTGTTGATTGTTTCCTTCACTATTCAGAAGCTTTTTATCTTGATGGAGTCCCAGTAATTCACTTTTGCTTTTGTTTGCCTTACCTCCAGAGATGTGTCTAATAAGACCTTGCTGTAGCTGAGATCAGAGGTTGCTGCCTGTGTTCTCCTCTCATATTTTCATGGTTTCTTGTCTCACATATAGGTCTTTCACCTGTTTTGAATTTATTTTCATGTAGAGAGTAGAAAAGTGGTCTAATTTCATTTTTTCTGCATTTTGCTGTCCAGTTTTCCCAGCACCATTTGTTGAAGAGACTTTTTTTTTCCATTGGATATTCTTTCCTGCCTAGTCAAAGATTGGTTGATTTCATAGAGTTGAGGGTTCATTTCTGGGTTTTCTATTCTGTTCCATTGTTCTATGTGTTTTTGTGCAGTAACATACTGTCTTGATGACTACCACTTTGAATTATAGCTTAAAGTCCAGAATTGTGATGCCTCCAACTTGGCTTTTCTTTTTCAAGATTGCTTTGGCTATTCAGGCTCTTTTGTGGTTCCACACAAATTTTAGGATTGTTTATTCTAGCTCTGTGAAAAACGCTTGTGGTATTTTGATAAGGTTTGCATTAAATGTGGAGATTGCTTTGGGTAGCATAGACATTTTAACAATGTTGGTCCTTCCTATACATGAGCATGGAATGTTTTTCTATTCCTTTGTGTCCACTTCAATTTCTTTCTTCGGTGTTTTATAGTTTTCAGAGTTCATATCTTTTACCTCTTTGGTTAGGCTTTATTCCTAGGTATCTTATTGTTCTTGGTGCAATTGCAAATGAGACTAATTCCTTGATTTCTTTTTCTGCTGCTTCATTATTGGTGTATAGAAATGCAACAGATTTCTGTATGTTGACTTTATATCCTATGACTTTGCTGAACCCATGTATTAGTTAAAGCAAATTTTTGGTGGAGTCTTTTGGGTTTTCTACATAGAACATCAACATCAACAGAGAATATCTATAAATGTGAAAGTTTGACTCTTTTCTTGATGATGTGAATGTCTTTTATTTCTTTTTGTTGTCTGATTGCTGAGGCCAGGACTTCTGTACTATGTTAAATAGTAATGGTGAGGGTGAACATCCTTCTCTTGTTTCTGACCATAAGGAAAGGTTCTCAGTTTTTCCCCATTGAGGATGACATTAGCTGTAGGCCTTTCGTATGTGGCCTTTATGATGTTGAGGTGTGTTTCCTTTATCCCTACTTTGCTGAGGGTTTTTTATCAAGAATGGATGTAGGCAGGACTTGAATCATATTAAATTTGTTGTTTTGTGACCCAAAATATAGCTTAGCTTAATCAATGTTCCATGTGCAAAATGTATCTTCTGTATTGGGTGGAGTATTCTATAAATGTCAATTAGGTCAAGTTGATTGAAAGTATTGTTTGAGACCTTTACATCCTTATTTCCTGTCTTCTTATCCTATCCAATTATTGAGAGAGTTGCTGAAATTGTTGACTATATTTGTGGATTTTTCTATTTCCCCTTGAATCTATAAGTTCTCTTTAAGATTTTGTTTATTTATGAAAGATAGAGAGAGTAGGGGGAGCAATATATGGAGAGGGACAAGCAGAATCCACACTGAGCCACTGAGCAAGAAGTCCCATGTGAGACTCAATCTCAGGACCCTTAAATCATGACCTGAGCCAAAAGCAAGAGTCAGATGCTTGCTTAACTGACTGAGCCACTCAGGCACCCTGAAATTCTATCAGGTTTTGCATCACTTTTGAAATTATTTTATTTGGTAAATAAATGATTAAAGTCATTATGTCCCTATGATGAGTTGATAATTTATCATTATTAAATGACTCTTTATCCTTCATAATATATTCTTCCTGTGAAATCAATTTTGCCTGATAATATAGCTACTCCAGATTTCTTTTCATTAGAGTTTTCATAGTGTATTTTTTTCTTTCTTTTTCTTTTAACCTATTTGGTTCTTTTTATTAAAATTAGAATTCTTATAGTCAGCATATGTTTGGGTCTCATTTTTTTAATATAATCTGATAACTTCTGCCTTTTAATTGAGGTGTGTAGAGCATTTACATTTAATTGATATGGGTGAAATAATTAGTATCATTGAATATAAATCTAAGATCTTACTCTTTGCATTTTTTTTTTTTTGTCCAATTTTTTTCTCTTTCCCCCTTTTCCTCTTTTCTGCCATTTTTTGGATTTGGTAATTTTTTTTATTCCATTTCTTATCTTTTGGCTTATTAGTTGCAACTCTTTGGCATGTTATTTTAGTAGTTGCCTTAAGATATCCAGTATATAGGGGTGCCTGGGTGGCTCAGTGGGTTAAGCCGCTGCCTTCAACTCAGGTCATGATCTCAGGGTCCTGGGATTGAGTCCCGCATCAGGCTCAGGGCCCTGGGATTGAGTCCCGCATCAGGCTCTCTGCTCAGCAGGGAGCCTGCTTCCCTCTCTCTCTGCCTGCCTCTCCATCTACTTGTGATTTCTCTCTGTCAAATAAATAAATAAAATCTTTTTTAAAAAATAAATAAATAAATAAAAATAAAAAAAAATTTTAAAAAGATATCTAGTATACATATTTATCACAATCTACCTTCAAGTGATATTACATCACTTTTCATGTAAGAACATTATAACAGTATAATCTTATTTCTCTCCTCCAAGACTTTGTGCTATTGTCATACATTTTACTTTGACATATATTACTAACCCTACAAGAAGACATCAACATTATTATTGCTTTATACAGATTATCTTTTTAAGATATAAATAAGAAATGTATATGTATATATATAATTTTTAGTGTTCTTCATTCCTTTGTATAGATCCATATTTCTTCTGGTATAATTTTCCATCTGCTTTAACAATTTCCTTTTATAGTTCTAATACTGCAGGTCTTCTGGTGGTTAATTCTTTCAACTTCAATATGTTTGAAAATGTTCTTATATCACCTATGTTTTCCAAAAATATTTTCAGTAGGCAAAGAATTCTAGGTTTGTTTCCCATTCTAGTACTTTGAAGCTGTTCCTCTGCTCTGTTGTAGCTTGCATAACTACAGTACAAGAACTAAGAAATACTCTGTCATCATTACCATCGTTCTTTTATAATGATGCACCTTTTTCCTGCTGATTTTAAGGTATCTGTATCACTGTTTTTAAGCAGCTGATTAGACTTAAGGTTGTTTATTCATGTTTCTTGTGCTTGAAGCTTATTTACATTTTTGAATGTGTGGGTTTATAGTAGTCATCAAATTTGGAAAATATTCAGTCATTATTTCTTCCCACACACCCTGACTCTTGAGAGAGTCCTTTCTTTCCCCTCCAGTCTTTTTCCTCCTTGGTTTCTTTTTGAATGCTTTCTATTGTCTTTAAATTCACTACTCTCTTATTCTGTAATCTGTTATTAACTCTACTTGGTTAGAATTAATTCCTATTAGTTACTAATCCTGTCAATCTTATTTTTCACCTCAGACATTACAGTCTTTATTTCTAAAACTTCAGTTTGGGGCTTTTGTATCTTTCATGTTCAGTCTTTCCTCTACATTCTTAAAAATATCAAATACAGTCATAACTAGTTTAATATTCTTTGCTCATTTTATCATCTGTTTGCTATTTTGGGGTCAGTTTTGATTAATTGATGATTTTTTTTCTCTTCATTATAGGTCTTATTTTTCTACTTTGAGCATTGGGTGACTTTCCAATTTTAGTATATGTGCTGTCGAAGCGAGCACAGCATTGGATGACTTTTGACTAGATGCCAGACAATGTGATTGTTGAGTGGTAGGCATTTTTGTATTCCTATAATTTGTGCTTTGTTACAGGACACAGTTAATTTTTTTTTTAAGATTTTATTTATTTGACAGAGAGAGTGAGCACAAGCAGAAGGAGCAGCAGGTGAGGGAGAAGGAGAAACAGGCTCACTGAGCACGAAGCCTGATGCAGGGCTTGATCCTAGGACTCCCGGATCATGACCTGAGCTTAACAACTGAGCCACCCAGGTGCCCCACAGTTTAATTTCTTAAAAACAATTTGATCCCTTTAGGTCTTGCTTTTAAATTTCCTTGTTAGGACCACCGTAGCATTTAGCCTAGGGTTAATTTACCTTCACTGAGGCAAACCCATCCTGAGTATTCTACCTAGTATCTTGTGAAATATGAAGTATTCAGCTTTGCTTATGGGAACAGTCACTGTTCCAAGTCCCCCGATTGTTTCCTCTAATCCTTTCAGATAGTTCTCTTTCCTTGGCCTCAGGTGCTTTTCTCTCACACACAGGCTGATCTGTACTGAGCGAAATAACAAATGGAAACCCTCTGTAAATCTTTGTTTTGCTCCCTTCTATCCAGTACTCTGATCTGCAAAATTTAGCCACCTCAGGTTCCCCAAGTTCCCAGCTCTGTCTCCTCAAATCAGGGAGACTGCTAGGTTCTATGTGGCTTTCCCCACCCACCCCCTGTATCTTAGGAAACTTTCTCCAGGTGGTTAACTAGGGAATTAGAGGACTCCATTTGTGTCCATTCAGTGCTTCACACTGCCTTATATATTTTGTTGAATTCTTGTTTTTTTGTTTTTGTTTTTTTTAAGGAGGGAGAGTAAATATGGTCCCTTTTTATCCATCTTTTTATAAACAGGAATGTGTATCCTTATGTTTTAGCTGTACATCATGTTAGCTATCATGTACTTAGGTATTTTGTTTCCAATCTGACAGTATTTGTTTTTATTAGAATATCCTACCATTTACATTTAACATAATTACAGATATATTTATATCTGGATCTACCATCTTACCAAGCTCCTGTATTACCTATTCTATATTCATTTCCCCTTCCTTCTCGCCTTCTTTTCGATTATTTAAGGAAGGGAGAATACAAGATGCAGCTGGCAGCTCTCAGATGAGGCACACTCTGGGTAATGAGAATCACCTTAGCTGATATTATGCCCCCTTTCGGAGGCAGTCCACATGAAATGGTTGGTTGATGCAAGAATATAAGGACCTAGTCCCCTCACCTTGTTCCCATGGGATTGGCTGGGGCTTTTGCTGTGACTCTCAGCTCAACATTGTGGTGCAGTGGCCCTGCCAGTTAGGCTATACAACTCAAGAAACTCTATGCTATTAGAAGTATTTGTGGGGGAAAAAATACCCGTGGTATTTGCAACAAGTCCTTACAGGAGAATCACATTATACTGCTGGTTCTAAAGCAAAGCCCCACCTTCTATGGCAGATACTTATGTCTTTTGAAAAACAGCTGTTGGTGTACTACTGGCCCTGAGAGATAGAGTGCCTGATCACAGCCAAACAGATATCCATGCAGCCAAAACCGCCTTTGATGTTCTGGCTCTGTCAAACTCACCAACTCAAGAGGCCAGGCAAATCCATCAGCAATCCACTGTAAAACGAAATGGTACAAAGGGATCAGGCATAAGTATGGCCACAGGGAACTTGTGAGCTTCATGTGCAAGTGACCTGAACATCATGTCATCATTGTTGCATCTATGCCTCTTCTTCAGCTCATACCTGTAGCTACATTGGGGGATATTTTAGACCAGCTTACAAAGGAGAAATAATGACAAGCCTAGTTTCCATGTTGGTCAGTTTTGTGAATGAGTACAAAGCCAAAAAGGGACTGCTGCCACACCACAGTCCTACTTATGGCAGTCCTGAAAAGTAGCAGTGAGTGACATCTTCCTTATGACATCCTTGGGCACCACATCTCACCATCTACTTTGTGAGGCAGGAGGAAGCCTAAAGTCAGAACACACATGGACTCATAGGAGGTGACAAAATGCTCAGCTGGCTGAGAAAGAGTATGGTGGGAAAACAATTGGGAAGTCAGAGGCATGTGGATGCATGTGTAGAGTGGGTACAAGGTGTGAAGATCACTGGATCAGAGGTTAATGTCCACCAGAGAACAAAAGAGATAGCAAACACCAAACTGGACAGAATGACTTAGCCAATTGGCAACATCTGGTCTCTCCTCACCATCTCAGGGCTGACACAATGACACAATGAAGAGAATATCAATGACGGCAGGGGTGGAGGTAACCAAGACCAGTCTGTCAACTGCTACTGCTGAGTGTCCAACATGCCAATGACAGCCCAACACAACACCATCCTGAGACAATCAACCAGTTTGGGTGAAGTTGAGTCTATTGTACCCTTTCAATCCTGGAGAAGGATGATTTAATCTTGCCTTTAATAGACATATTCTGGGGATGGGTTTGCCTTTCCTGCCACAGAGTCTCATGCTCTGATCCCAGGGGTAGCCTGGAAATGACTGTCAGTACAGGGATATAAAGGCCCACTCCTCTTGCCCCAAATTAGGACAACTCTGAACGGCCATCCCAGGTCCAGAGCACCCTCACTGGAATGGCTGAGGCCTTTGTTGTGGCTGCATCACAGCTCGCATCCTCCCTCTGCTAAGACTGCTTTAATCCCTTAGGTATTGGTTCCAACAACAGTTCTCAATAAACTTGCTGCACAAAAGTCTCCATCTGAGTGTACATCCCAGAGAACATGCTTGCAGCAGAGGACAAGGCTAGAGACAAAAAGACCAGCCCAAGCCAAAATGTATTGATTGCCCTCTTATTATACACTGTCCATTGCTGATCCAATCCAGGACTAATGGGCACAATCTAGCATTAGGTTCTCAATAACAACACTGTTAATTCTGATTTTTGAGTTTCCAAAAAGGGATCCAGTGTTTGCAGCCTTGACAGTTCACCTAGTACCTGGGCTTCTGAATTAGAAAACTGGGATTTCAAGAGAGAATAAGCAGAATATTATTGAACTGGCAGATACATTAAAATCAAAAAGAGTTGGGGTGCCTGGATGGCTTGGTGGGTTAAAGCCTCTGCCTTCGCCTCAGGCCATGATCTCAGGGTCCTGGGATGGAGCCCCGCATAGGGCTCTCTGCTCTGCAGGGAGCCTGCTTCCCTTCCTCTCTCTCTGCCTGCCTCTCTGCCTACTTGTGATCTCTGTCTGTCAAATGAATAAATCCATAAAAAAAAATGCCTTTAAAAAAAAATCAAAATGAGTCACATTTGTAGCTGAAGTCTGCAATATAATTTGCATTAAATAAATTCATACAATAAAATATACCCTGTGTGGAATTTCTAAAAATAGCTTGAACATGATAGGCAAGTATGAGAATATTGGCCTTCTGATTCAGAAAAATGAACTCTCTAGAGAAGAGCTTAATAAACCAGGTTAAAGCTATAATATAATTTCTGCAGTTAGGTCTTCAGTGAATCCTGAGAAAATTTAAATATTGATCTGTAATACAAAACTACCAATTCTGATTGGTCAAGGAGAAATAGAAATTTAGCTACTATGCCCTCTTCTTCTCTCTTCTCTTGTTTTTAATTCTCTCAGAGGTATTTTTTCCTGCCCCCAAAGTCAGGAATTGCCAAAAATAAAAACAAACCCTTGGAGTCATAGGCCCCTGACACAAGAGGATGACTCTAACATGTCTTCCTTAAATTTCTACAGATACCGTATTTATAAACTTCATATTAATCTGTATCTCTATTCACCTCATCAAATGAATGAGGTATCTGGCAGTTAGATTTACTGTAATTTTCTTTTTATCACACTTGATTAAATGATTTTTGTATATTTTTTAAAAATCCTATATATATAAGGACCATAGACAAGTCCTTTATTGAAACATAATTAAGTAATGTGCCAAAAGGGATAAAATAATAATTTGGGGGCCTAGAGAAAATGGTTCAAATTCAATTCTAGAAATACTAGAAGTTCAGTCAGAGAGTAGATAAGAGCCCTAGTGGCATTTAATTTTCTCAATCAATATCTAACAATAACAAACAGCTTTCGTTTCCCTCCAGAACTCTTTAGTACATTTTTTTTTTAAGATTTTTATTTATTTATTTGACAGAGAGAGATCACAAGTAGACAGAGAGGCAGGCAGAGAGAGAGAGGAAAGGAAGCAGGCTCCCCGCCGAGCAGAGAGCCCGACGCGGGACTCGATCCCAGGACCCCGAGATCATGACCCAAGCCGAAGGCAGTGGCTTAACCCACTGAGGCACCCAGGCGCTCCTCTTTGGTACATTCGTGATGAACAAATCAAGAGATCAGTTATTTTTAAAACTGCCAGGATCAATTGATAAAATACCATCAATAGTTTCTTCAGAACACAGTTGCCACATGCATTAGCAGTTTTTCAGTAAAAGGAGTATTTCAGTAAAAGGGATGAGGCACCTTTTCCCCAATTCCCACAGCTGGGCTGGCTCCATCACCTCAGATCTTCTGCCTGTAAACTCAAAGGAGACAGGAAGCAAGTCATAGTAACCTATGTTGTTTAGAGCCAGGGAGGAAAAGAAAGGGCTTCAGAACTATCTAGGTTTTACTTATGTGTTTCCAGCATGCTATAAAAAGTAAATCAGAAGAGTCAAAAAGGAAAAACATCTAAATGCTCTGAGGACATGAATTTGGCTTCTAAAATGCAGGACATTTTGTTTTCTTTTGCACATATTTACTTCATCCAATCTAGACTCCCTTGCCTGGATGCAGCACTCAACTCTGCGGCTGCCCTCTTTTCTATTGTTATATAATGACATATAATTGCAATAAAACACATCCACACATTTTTACATCTACAAAGTGCCTGACACTAAACAATTCTGGTCTGGTCTTTGCAAAATTTCAGCTTTTATTTAGCTAAGCCAAAAGAAAAACAAATAAACAAATGTCCTATTTCTCTTAGGAAACTGCCTACTAGTAAAACTCTTCTGGTCAAATATATAAATTTTTGTTCCCAGGGGGTCAAGATAACACAAGTGCCTACTAAATAGCTGAAAAAGCTCTTCTGGAAAGTAATACATGAAAATGGGTTATGTCAACCTCCTTCTCTCTGAGCCTTGCATCAGCCCTGTGCATTTTCCCAAGTGGCTGTCCTGCTGAGCCTGCTTATTCTCAAGTCAGTCTAGTCATTTTCAGCCATTACTTTTGCCAACAGAAGAAACAGAAAGAGGATTTTTGAAAGTTATTTTTTATCCTCAGCACTGCCAAGTCATTCTTCACTCAGAGTAATAGTCTTTTTCTTGGAATTGCCCAGGTTGTTAACCATAAATAATGGAATATTATAAAGCACTACCTTATTCATATTTTCTTTATTTAGCTTGATATTTTAGCTTGCCACTTCCCAATTCCAGAATCCAATCAGCTCCAGGTTAAGCAATAATCTCATACTTTTTCTCTGCATCCTGCCAACCAAAAAGATTAGTTCTTATTTGGGGCTTCTGACTTGGACCAATTGGTGACATGAACTTGAGAAGTGTGTGGAAGATCTCTTATCCCTGACAACTGCCTCAGACTGTGCCAACTTGACTGGCTTATTGCCTAGGAATTGCCAGGATGGACAAAAATGCAGATATGCCCCACTCTGTGACTTAGAACATTCACTCCATTCATATAAAAATTAAAGTACACAAAAAAAAGATCATGTCTCTATCAATGCTTAATTTATCTGCAAATCTCCAGCCCATACCAGTCATCAATTGCACTTATATTACAAAAATCCAGGCAAATGCTGTCTTAAAATTATTGGGTTTTGTATTTATATCCTACTGTAATAAATATTTGATTTTTTTCTCCTTCAATCTTTAAAAAAAAAAATGTAGGGCATTTTTAGGTAGAGAGAATACCCATGTACTCCCTTCTCCCCACTGCACACACTTTCCCTTACTAGCATCTTGCATTAGTGTGGAACATTTGATGAACCAATACTGACACATTAACTAAAGTCTTTAGTTTACATTAGGGTTCACTCTTTGTATTGCATATTCTATGGGTTTTGACAAATAAATAATGCATGTATTCATCATTATATTATCATACTGCCCTAAAAATGTTCTGTGCTCCATCCCCCACTACATTCCTACTACTCCCCAAACTCCTGGCAACCGCTAAATCTTTTTACTGTTAGCTTTTTCCAGATGTCTTATAGTTGGGATCATAAGGTATGTAGGCTTTTCAAACTGACTTCCTTAACAATGTATACTTAAGGTTCCTCCATGTCTTTTTATGGCTTGATATCTCATTTCTTCCACTACTGAAAAAGCATCTATCTCTTCCTCCTCCTCCTCCATCATCATTACCATTGCTGTATGCCAAGCATTATTCTAAGTGCCTTGTACATGTTAACTTAACCCTTTCAAAAACCTTGTTAAGTCCTAGTAATATCCCCATTTTACAGATAAAAGAGGAAATATTTTACAGAGGAAACAGGACAGAGAGCCCAAGCCTGCAAAGCTAATAAACGGTGTGACAGGACTTAAACTCAGGTAGTCTGGTTCTAGGTTCATTCCCATAACCACTATAATATACTGTGTCATGTCATATTTTCCAGAGTCATGTCATACTTTCCAGAGCCTAATCTTTTTTAATTAATAGAGCTATACTGAATATGGGGTGCTCTTTATTATTTCTCAGGAAGAGTAACTCTTCCTGAGATTAGATTCCTGTAGATTAGTTCTTACATCTCTCTTCACTTTTATTTGAGTAACTCTGTAATGAGTGACTCATTACCCACATTCAGTAATATCAGTATGCATAAGTGTAATTTGGTGACAGTAACTAGACTCATCATTTAATCTTCAATTCACATTCAATTCTCCTTTTTTACAGTATTTCCATAATAACTTCGGGTATCTTAGCCAAAATCATATTTTCCAACATCAATTGTAAAAAGTAGGATATCAATTTTACAAGATTATGAAAATTCCAGACTGAGTAACACTGGGCCCACTTACAGTCATGCTGTTGTGAGAGGTCCTTGGTTAAATACTACTTCAATCTCAACATCATGCCCTCCGGGAAACACAGCAACCTGATAAGCAACTCTAGCTGGAAAACTACTCTCGAAATACTGATAGTATTTCTGCATTCTGACTGCAAAACATAATGGAAGAGCAATTGAGCAAGAAAAAGAAATGAAAGACATCCACATTGGAAAAGAGTAAAATTATCTCTATTTGCATATGGCATGATTTTATGTAGAGAAAACCCTAAATAATAAATAAGTTCAAGATTGAAGACATAAGACTCTCAACAAAGTGGATATAGAGAGAGTATCTCAACATAATAAAAGCCATACGTGATACACCCACAGCTAACAAGATACTAAATGGTGAAAAGCTGAAAGATTTTGCTCTAAGATTAGGAACAAGACAAAGATGTCCACTTTTACCAGTTTTGTTCAACATATTACTGGAAGTCCTAGCCACAACAATCAGACAACAAAAAGAAATAAAAGGTATTCAGATTAGTAAGGAAAAAATAAAACTGTCACTATCTGCAGATGATATGATACTATGTATAGAAAACTTTAAAAACGCCACCAAAACACTATTAGGACTCATCAATGATTTCGTAAAATTGCAGGATACAAAATTAATATACAGAAATCTGTTGCTTTTCTGTATAATAATAAACTAACAGCAGCGAGGGAAATTCAGAAACAACCCCATTTACAACTGCATTTTAAAAAAAAATAGGAATAAATTTGGCCAAGGAGGTAAAAGACTTGTATACTGAAAACTGTAAAGACATTCATGAAAGAAACTAAAGACAACATAAATCAATGGAAAGATATTCTATGCTTATAGATAGAAAGAATTATTATTTAAAATGTCCGTATTGATCAAAGCAATCTAGAGATTTAATGTAATCCCTATCAAAATACCAAAGGTATTTTTCACAGAATTAAAACAAATAATCCTAAAATTTGTATAGAACCACAACAGAACAAAACAACAACAACAAAGAAACTCCCAATAACCAAAGCAATCTTGAGAAAAAAAGAACAAAGCTGGTGGCTTCACAGTCCCAGATTTCAAACTATACTACAAAACTATAATAATAATCAAATCAGTATGGTACTGGCCTAGAAACAGATAAACAAAACAGAATAGAAACCTCAGAAATAAACTCATGCTTATATAGTCAATTAATCTACAACAAAGGAGGTAAGCATATGCAATGGAGAAGGGACAGTCTCTTCAATAAACGGTGCTGTGAAAACTGGAGGGCTATATTCAAAAGAATCAAACTGAAATACTTTCTTACATTACACATGAAAATAAATTCAAAATGGATTAAAGACCTAAATATAAGACTCAAAACTATAAAACTCCCTAAAAGAAAACAGGCAGTAAATTCTTGAACACTGGTCTTAGCAACATTTTTTAACTCTCTCTCAGGCAAGGGCAATCAAAGCTAAAACAACTGAGACTATAAAAAGGTTTTTTTGCACAGCAAAGGAAACTATCAAGAAAACAAAAAGGCAGCCTACTTAATAGGAAAAGATATTTACAAATGATATATCCAATAATGGTTTACTATTCAAAATATGTAAGTAACTCCTACAACTCAACCCCCAAAACAAATAATTCAATTAAAAATGGGCAAAGGTTCTGAATAGAGATTTTTGCCAAGACATTAGAGGCCAACAGACACATGAAAAGGAGCTCAACATCAGGGAAATAGAAATCAAAACCACAATGAGACATCACTTCACACCTGTTAAAATGGCTATCATTAAGAAAAAAGAAGTGGTAAGAACATGGAAAAAAGGCAACCCTTATGCCCTGTTGGTGAGAAGGTAAATTGGTGCAGCAACCACTATGGAACAGTATGGTGGTTCCTCAAAAAATTAAAAATAAAACAACCTGGGGCACCTGGGTGGCTCAGTCGGTTAAGTGTCTGATTCTTGATTTCAGCTCAGGTCAGTATCTCAAGGTTGTGAGATCAAGGCCTGCATTGGGCTCTGTACAGCATGGAGGCTTGCTTAAGATTCTCTCTTTTCCGGGGCGCCTGGGTGGCTCAGTGGGTTGAGCCTCTGCCTTCGGCTCAGGTCATGGTCTCGGGGTCCTGGGATAGAGCCCCGCATCGGGCTCTCTGCTCAGCGGGGAGCCTGCTTCCCCCTCTCTCTCTGTCAAATAGATGAATAGGGTCTTTGGAAAAAAAAAAAAAAAAAAAAAAAGATTCTCTCTTTTCCTCTCTCTCTGTCCCTCCTCCCAAGCTTGCACACTTGCATTCTCTTAGCACACACACACACACACACACACACACACACACACACAGAACAATCCTATGACTCAGTAATCACTCTACTGGGTATTTACTCAAAAATAATAAAAACACTAAATGCAAGCAGATATATGCATGTGTGTCAGCTATATTCAAATTTAAAAAAGATATACACACATCTATGTTTATTGCAACATTATTTACAATTATCAACATATGGAAGCACCCTAAGTGTCCACTGATAGATGAATAAATTAAAGAAGACATGGCATATATACAATGGAATATTACTCAGACATAAAAAAAAAAAAAAGAATGAAATCTTGCTATTCACAAAGATGCACTTTGAGGGTATTAATGCTAAGTGAAATAAGTCATAAAGAAAAAGACAAATACATGATTTCATGTTATGTGCAATCTAAAAAACAAAAAAAAAACAGGAACAGACACACAAATACAGAGAACAAACTAGTGGTTGCCAGAAAGTGAAGAGTGGGAGGGCTGGGTGATACATATTAAGAGGATTAAGAGGTACAAAGATCCAGTTACAAATAAATAAGTTCTGTAGATGAAAAGTACAGTACAGGGGATATAGGCAGTAATATTGTAATAACTTTGCATGATAACAGATGGTAACTAAACTTAACTATGGTGAGCATTTTGTTACTATATCATACACCTGTAACTAATATAATACTGTATGTCAACTATACTTAAAACTAATTGAAATATAATTTTTTAAAAGATTTTATTTATTTACTTGACAGAGATCACAAGTAGGCAGAGAGGCAGGCAGAGAGAGGGGGAAGCAGGCTTCCGTTGAGCAGAGAGCCCAATGCAGGGTTCAATCCCAGGACCCCAAGATCATGAGCCAAAGGTAGAGAGGCTTTAACCCACTGAGCCACCCAGGTACCCCTATATATCTACTTTAATGGATTAAAGATTTGAATATATTATTTGACACCACAAAATCCCTAAAAGAAAACATAGGTGGTAATCTGTTCAACATTAGTGTTGGCAATCAGTTTTTGTATTTCACTCCAAAAGGTAAGACAACAAAAGCAAAAATAAACAAAACTACAAAAAAGCTTCTGTACAGCAAAGGAACTCATCAACAAAATGAAAAAGCAACCTATGGAATAGGAGAAAATATTTGCAAACATGTATCTGGTAAGAGGTTAACATCCTAAATATATAAACAACTCATACAATTCAACACCAAAAATAATAATAAAAACATCCAGTTAAAAATGAGCAGAGGATCTGAATAGAAAATTTTCAAAGACATACAGATGGCCAACCGACACATGAAAAGATGCTCAATATCACTTAATCATCAGAAAAATGTAAATCTTTAAAATATTTCAATATAAATGGTCCCAGTTTCAAAAATCCAGTACCAAGAATTATATTTAACTGGATAAAAAGATGCATGGGCGCAGAAGCTTTAATCTCAAGAGGCCTCCCTATAAGCACCCCTTCCCACATACACAAAATGCTAAATAAAAATTTCTCTAACTTAAAGTAAAATATCCCCTAATGTGATCCCCTAATATAATTTTAGAGAAACTTTTGGGTTTTATTAATATTCAGAATCACTAAAGACACGCATTGAAGATCTGAAATTACAACAAAGTACTCCAGAATAATCACAACTCAGGCAACATAGAATGTTGATTTCCATACTGCTGTCTTTATTCCAAGTGCTTCATTTTCATACCTTACCCCAGAATCACTTCCTTTGTACAATAATAAACATCCTTTGTTCTAAGCACATATCTAACAAATAAGGAAGCAAAGATCAATGTTTGGGAGAGAGGAATTAAACTTCAGTTAATGCTAACTCATTTCATCATATGACTTGATAAGCCTGCTGTGGCTGACAGTGCTGGTCATTACTTGGGAAAACTGTAATTTCTCTTCAGGGACCCTAGAGCAGAGGAAAAAATATTGCAAACACATGATCAATATATAAAAATTAGTTGCAGCAATTAATCTGAAAATGAAATTAAGAGAACAATTCCATTTCAGTAGCATCAAAAATAGCAACATACATAGGTATAAACTTAAAATAAGAAGTGCAAGACTTGTATACTACAAAGAAAGACAACTATGAAACATTGTTGAAAGAAATCAAAGATGATGTAAATAAATAAAGGCATCCCATGTTCATGGGTTGGAAGGTTTAATATTGTTAAAATGGAAATACTTCCCAAAGCAATCTACAGATTCAATACATTCTCTATCAAAATTTCAACTTTCCTTGTTTCCCACAATAATGAACAAGCTGGTGTTAAAAGTCATATGGAACTGCAAAGACTCAAAACAGCCCAATCTTGAAAAGAACAAAATTGGAGGACTCACAATCCTTGATTTCAAAACCTACTGCAAAGTTACAGTAATCAAGACAGTGAGGTATTGGCATTAAGGCTAGACTTACAGATTGATGGAATAGAATTGGAAGTCCAGAAATAAACCCATACATACATGGTAAACTGATTTTTGACAAGGGTTCTAAGACCATTCAACAAATGGTGCCAAGATAACTGGATATCACCATACATAAGAATGAATTTGGATCCCTCCCTCACACTATATTAAAAAACAAACCCAAACCAAACAAAAACCTAAATGTGAAAGCTAAAAATATAAAATTTGTAGAAGAAAACATAGATGTAATTCTTTGTTACTGTATCAGGAACAATAAATGATAAATGACTAGATAGATTGATTGATCAATAGACACAGGTAGAGATAGATTTATTGTTAAGGAACTAGTTCAAGCAACTCTGGGGGCTGGCCAGTCTGAAATGCATAAGGTAGACTGGCAGGCTGGCAATACAGGCAGGACTTGATGCAGAATTTATTCTCCTCCTGGAAACCTTAGTTGTTTTTCTTACAGCCTTCAACTGACTATAAGAGGTCTACTCCCATTAGCGAGGGTGGTCCCCTTTACTTAGCCAATTGTAGATGTTGCCTGTATCTGATCTGTGTCTACATCTATAAAGTATCTTAAGAAGAAGATCCAGATCAGCGACTGATTAAATAACTGGTTACTATAGCTTAGCCAAGTTGACACATAAAACTAACCATCATAATGACCTTGGACTAGGCAATGATTTCTTAGATGCATCAAAGTACAAGCAGCCAAAGGGAAAAAAAAAAAAAGAAAAATTGGACTGCATAAAAATTAAAATTTTTGTGCACCAAAGAGCAGTGTCAAGAGAGTGAAAAGACAATACAAAGAATGGATTGCAAACCGTCTATCTGGTAAGGATCTAGTATCCAAAATAAACAAGAACTCTTACAACTCAACAATAAAACAAAGAACCTAATTCTAACAAGGGGCATTAGACTTGAATAGACATTTCTCTAAAGAAAATTTACACATCTTGTAAAAAAAAAAAAATGCTCAACATCATTAGTGATTAATAAAAATCACACTGAATTACCACTTTATATCCATTAGGATTGCCTGAACCAAAAACAAATAAGCATTGTCAAGGATGTGGAGAAATTAGAACTCCCCTCACACACTGCTGGTAGGGTTGTAAAATGACATAGCCACTTTAGAAAATATCCAGAAGTTCCTCAAAAGGATTAAAGAGCTACCATGACTTGACAACTCTACTCCTACGTATCTACCCAAGAGAAATGAAAACATTTGTCCATGCAAAAACTTGTACACAAATGTTTATAATACCATGAGAGCCAAAAAATGGAAATAGCTCAAATGTCCATCATTCTGGAAATGTACCAGAATTAGGTAGTGGCGATAGTTACACAATCTTGAGGATACATTTAAAAACACTGAATTATACACTCCTAAATGTCAAATTATATGATATGTAATTTAGATCTCAATTTTAAAAAGAAATAGAAATGAAAAGCTCAGGATATGTAGATATGACATCACTCCCAGCTATCCTGCCCTCAGGCCTAGCACTGTCAGAGCTGGAATGGAGTGGGCCTAGTGAAGTAGCAAAAGAACACTAGAGCATTGTGCAACATAGCTTCAACTCCAGGCAGCACCCTCATTGGATACATGAATCAATCATGTTTAGGAGAGAGGACGTGATCAGGTTGTCAGTCAGCACACTCTAATAGCGACCACCATTGGGCAGTGTTCCATACCATGTTAACTCAAGGGTAAACTGGCTTTATCAGTAAGTCCGATTTCCACATCTCCAATGTTGGTCCAACCTCTACATAGTTACTTGGGAGATCCAGGTCAAATGTCTGTATTTTAGGTGGGCCAGTGAAGTGTGTGCCAATACCTGTGTTGGATAAATACATCAATATAACTACACCAACAATACCATTCAATTTGTAATTTATGGCATAAGAAGGCAAACTATCATAAATATCAATTAATGGTCACATTACCATGAAAAGAGCAAGTGGAAAGGGTAGAAGTGGAGCTGGGTTTCAGAAGCAACAGGAACCAGAAACGAATACCACACCATCCTATCTTTCCATCTCTTATGTCTATCTCTGAAGGTCAACCTGTCCTCTGACTGGCTTTACTCTCACAGTGAGAATGGCACATTACCTCCTCTCCCTCATCCCACATACACCTTCCCCCAGAAGGAAAATAAACAGTGTTCACTACTCAGATGAAAGGAAAGAGGTGTACAATCGTTGTCTACCACACTGCCTTTCAAAATTTGTTTCAAGTTATACATAGTTCATTAAAACTTTAATCCAGGCTACAACATAAAAATTTAGAAAGTAAGCTGATGACAAAGTTCTGGAAGTCATCATAGGGTTTTTATTTGCACTTTTACTCTTTGCCTAGAGACAACAATTCAGAAAACTAGTATATCGGTAACAACACACAAAATTTTTAGTGATGAAAATATTTTTTAACATGAAAATGGCTCATGATGTCACTACTGCTCCCCATCTTTGCTTCTAGCAAGATGCATCTTCAACATTGCTGACTCTTGACAAGTAGCCGACTTTTCTCTCGTCCAGAGAACACATCTGAACTCAGTGGTAATCATATTTAGAGCCATCATTATTACATGGGTAATGTTTCCCAAAAAGAAATGGTCTCAAAATTAGAGAACAGCCATATTCACCCACAGCTGCTACCAAGGGAGGCTGCAGATAAAATAGCAATACAACCTTAGAAATGTCTGTAGCGCTTAGAATGTTTTAAGAGTCATCCTACCTAGCCTCACATTATGTGAAGTTCAGAACTAGAAAGGAATTAAAATAAATATCATCCAATAGACAACACTGCAGATAAACTTTAAATCACATAATAAACTACTAAACCAACAAATATCTATTACATAATTATTTGTAACTATTATGTATCAATTTGCCCTGGTCAATTAAAAATGCTTGAGAAGAGTTTAAAAAACAACAACGAACCTTGGAAAACTGAAAAATAAAATTTAAAAAAATTAAAATAAAAAAAAGTTTAAAAAACCCTCAACAGTTCTAGTAGTTAACTGAAGAGACTCCTCTTTTCACTTATTTTCCTCTTCCACTGCAAGCTGCCATTTCTGTGACCTCATGCAGCACAGTTTGCTTCTTACTACCCTGACCTTTTCACTTGATGGTTATGCTAACACCAAACGGGTGAGCCTGGCCATGCTGGTGGGCAGCACACACTCTATGCTAGTGAGGACTGCATTTACATCATAGTAAGCCACTCTGTTGCTCATTCCAGGAAAATAATGCCTCTACCTGTAAGCTATTCCTTTACATACGTATAGTTTGGGAGAAGTAGTATGAGATGAACATTTTAATTGAGGTAAGATTTGAACTTGGCCATAACAGGATACTTGAAAGAAATCCGTTTTTGCAAAAGTGAATGGCCATGTGTCTGGAACGGGGGTGAGGAGCTTCCCAGGCTTGGTAAAAGAACTAGTATTAACAGGGGATGAAGGTCTGGATTCTGTAAGGCAGCATTCAGAAGTGCCCATCCAGCAACAGAAAGGAGTAGGTTTGCAAATAAATTCAAGACCAGAGCAATGTGGGCATATACCAATGGCGGGTCCACAGAGACCAGAGGTGCAGTGAGGGGATGGGGGGGCTGGAGGCATAGAAACATCATTGTCTGCACAGGAAATGCCAAGGGCAGCAGTCACAGTAAAGCTAATTTATATAGAGCCTAGATAGGAACATTTGGAAAGAGAATTAACCTTCATAATATAGCAATATCAAATTTAGTTATGTGGGGTAGAATCACCCCTACCTCCCTACATACACACAGAAACACATAATTTGACAGTCAGATCTCAAGTATGAGGCTGGTGAAGAACACCCGAGGAATTAACGAGAGCCAGAAATGTGAGCAAGAAGGAAGAATTTGGAAAGACAATCAGCACACACAAGGGCTCCTCAGTGTTAACTTCCCTTGCTCCTCCTCTGTATAGAGTAAGAGAATGAGCTTACTTAACCAAAACATGATTTACTCAATAGTGTCTGATATATGCTAGATACTCTTTCATTACTTTTCCCCAAAATACTGTTTATTAGACCCTTTGGTAGTGAAAGTGTGGTCCACCAACCAGGGGACATCACTGGGAATTTAATAAATACTGACCATACAGCCTATCCCAGATGTACTAAATTAAAAAATATTCATTTTAACTACCCCCCACTCAAATGCCATTAAAATCTGAGATTATACCATGAAATTAAATCCTTCCAGACTGCAGTCTATATATATATATATATATATATATTTGCACTATATGCAAATAAAACTATGATTCTGTGTGCCCTGACAGGACCAGCAAGGCTCAACACATGGTAGAGTATTCAATACTGCTTAGAGCACACACTGTAAATGACTGAAAAAAAAAATCAACGACTTGGCACTTAAGGCATTTCAGAATTTGTCTACTCCAATGTCCTTTTCATGGGTCAGGAAATTACTCCAGAGAATATGTGGACTATCTAAAGTCTAAGTTATTCTTCTATAATAATATAACCCTTTAATAATTCTCAGGTTACCAAATACCAGGATGAGCAAATCAATATATAGGTGTGGTTTATATTCTCTTTAAAAGATATGCTATCAATCATAGTATGTGTAACTGTTCAAGAACCTTAGAAATTCAGTCCCAAGTAGATAGATGTTCCTTATGAATGTCTCCCAAAGGCCAACACTCCATCTCTCTTGGCATTTGTCACTAAACGAATTTCCTATTTGCTCATCTCTAAGCCCCAGTAGATTGTAACCATGAAATGCTTTGTGACACCACCCTGTGATACTCACCAATGTTTATACATGCCTGGTGGACTGCACAAACCTAATACACTTTTGTTGAATTAATGAGTTAATATAACCAGATAAAATCAATTAACCAAAATCAGCCAACTCTTAGGGGTAAGTACAGTATTAAAAGCCAGTCTTTTAACATCTGGCAGGGAATTAGGGGCAAGTATTACTAACTTAATCCACATTTTAACTTTGACTAGGTAAAAACAAACATTTACTGAGGTCTTAACCTATCCAGGAATTATGTTATATATAACTTCAGGAGGGCAAGGATGAGCAAGGAGAAAGCCCTACTCTTGAGATTTCCTTGGAGGCACCACATATTGACATTTACTACAAGCAGACTTTTTTGCGGGCTCAACAACTGAGGTGACTTCGATGTGATTATTCAAGAGTGAAGATTATTAGTGGAAGAGGCAAATTTGAAATGTCACTTTATGTAGGTTGCATATATGAAATTTTCTATTGGAATGTAGTAGGGCCTTCTGCCCAAGTTACACAAGCTTTCTTTTGCACTGTTAGTAAGTTTACCTCTTTCCAATGGAATTCATTGTAAAAACCTGCTGCTGATGCCAAAACAATTGTGCCCATCCAGAAGTGAATCCACCTGGCCCACCATACCCAGGAGCAGGATGGGGGAAGGGATCCTCTGGCCAATGTTGGGGGTGCCAAGCATGACAGGACTAACATCCAGAAGCCCATCTGTTTACCTTCAACCATGACCAGAAATTCAATTCATCCAGAATGCACAAGTAGCTTAATAAAGCTTACTAAACCTCGTAACACTTCTTGAAAAATCAGCCCACACTTTCCACAACAGAGACTTAATGCAAGTGCATATTTTAACATAACGTAAGATTTAATGCTTAGATTAGTAACATTTTTAAATGCTACCACTTACTGATCATTCTGTATCAGACTGTAATTAAAACATGCATATTACTTTACGAAACCCAACTCTGGGTAAACATTGACTTTACAGAAGAACGTGAAGATTACAGAGGCTAACTGGCCCAAAATCATAGGACATATGCCAAAAGAGTACTCACCCCAGGACTTGCACTAGCTTCCTCTCTACTGCTCTTTTTCATTTATCAATATTACTATCCTGTTCACCTTAGAACCTTATTGCTAACAGGCACTTACTTAGGCTCTATCAGTAAGGAGTGCCCCCTCCTCTGCCATCATGATCATCCATTCAATAACCAAGAGGTGACCATAATTTGTATTTATGTATAAACCCCATATTATCATCTATATTCATGTACTAATAAGTGGCACTTCACAAGGATTTAACACAGGGAGGTCTTGAATACAAGTATCCCAATGTGTTTGGTAAAGAGAACTCAGCAAAGTTTTCATGACATAAAAAAGTTACCTCAGGGGCACCTGGGTGGCTCAGTGGGTTAAAGCCTCTGCCTTGGGCTCAGGTCATGATCCCAGGGTCCTGGGATCGATTCCCGCATCGGGCTCTCTGCTCCACGGGGAGCCTGCTTTCTCCTCTCTCTCTGCCTGCCTCTCTGCCTACTTGTGATCTCTGTCAAATAAATAAATAAAATCTTTTAAAAAAAAAAAGTTACTTCATTTCTGGTAGTCATGATTCCAACAAATAAATTCTAACATTTCTTTGTAGCCAAATACACTTGTTTTCAAAATCTTAATAATCTTAGGTATCTCAAATAAGAAAACATCCAATTTTTTATTTTTAGTTTCAAAAAAATATACTTTGGAAGTATGTTATTTAAAATTCAAATAATACAATTATTAAGATACATTTATAAATAACTTTACAACCTTATGATGATGATCATGACCACCAGAGTTGGCTGCTTGGACATCAACTCTCAAAGGTTAAAAATCAAAAACATCAACATGAGTCCAAGCAAGACAACAGAGATAGGTTGAGAAAACAATCTACAACGAGAGTGGTAAAGTAGTCAGGAAGGAACAGGATTATAAACATTAATAGAGGTGATTAACAAAGATCACATGGTAGGAAGGAGTCAGAGGATACCAACTGATTCAAGTTGGTGAAATAATCTCCCAAGAGTATTCTTCAAATTCATGGTCAGTGCTGATGTCAAAGGAAGAAGATGAAAGGGATCAGATCCCGGATGATGGGGAGAAGAAAACTGAACATGCCTAAAGGAGTCACAAGGAAAAATCCACTCAACAGGACAGAAGAGAACTGGTCACAAGAAGAACAGAGGTGACCATGGGCTGATGGAAAGGGAGATTTACGAGAGAATGATGGCACGACAGTTCAAACAAAGAGGGAGGGGAATTTTTAACTGCAGTTTATATTCTAAAACAATGAATATATTCAGCACACATTACCACTGAGCTTGGGGAGCATACCATTTAGCTTGAAGACATCGAGTAAAATGCATTATCCTAGAAACTAGTATTACACAATATGTTAACTTACCTGAGTTTAAGTAAATTTTAAAAAGGGGAAAAAATGTTACCCTAAATTAAAATGTGATCAGTACACCAAGTTACCATTCATCACCAATTGTAAATAATTTTTACTCCTATATAGGACCACAATGACAGTAAAGTGGGTATCACTGTTAATTCTTCATAATCAAGGGTTTAAGAAAATTGTGGTCTCTAAAGTGGAACCAAAGACTTGGGAGTTGGGGCGCGTGGGTGGCTGTCATTAAGCCTCTGCCTTCAGCTCAGGTCATGATCCCAGGATCCTGGCATGAAGACCCACATCGGGCCCCCTGCTCTGCAGAAAGCCTGCTTCTCCCTCTCCCACTCCCCCTGCTTCTGTCCCCTCTCTCCGTGTCTCTTTCTGTCAAATAAATAAATAAAATCTTAAAAAAATAATAAAATAAAAAGACTCAGGAGTTCTTTGCAAGAATGGTCTCTGGTTAATAGAAAAGAACATTAGTGGAATTAATAAAGAATTGTATTTACAACAAACAAAGGTCAGATAACATAAAAACATTTCTGAAGCAGTAGGGCAAAAGGAAAAAGGTAAAAAACTCTGAGATCCAGCAGCACACCATAGTCTAGACATGGCAAAAAAAAAAAGGGAGGGGGGAGCCAAATAGAGACAACACTAATATTTATAAGCAGATTAAATAAAACATCCTCAATTCTAAATTATTTTCCATTTTAATTACTCTATAGTTGAATGTACTTTATAATTTTATAAAGGCCCAAGAGCATAAGTTTATACAACATTTACATTAGTACAGTTTTATGCATTAAACGTTTTAACAAAAATAATTCAAAACAATACTGAGTCCACAAGTACGATTTTTCTCCTTAAAGTCCATACATCACTCAAGATTAAGAAATCTAGGCATTTAGATATTTTACTTTTCTTGTGTACTCAATTATTTTCTCTTGAGTACTGCAATTATTGAAGAAAAATGTATCACCCACTTTAAATTTGTCTCACCCAATTTAAATTATCTGGATATCAAAAAATTATAGCAATAGAAAGATAATTTATGATAATAAGCTGGACATCTGACAATCATTACTTGGCCAATGTGGCTTGAAAAGGAGTATAACAATATTACATTTCTTTGTCAGTTATCAACTGTGAAGAAAATCTACCTTTTTCCCTGTCAAAGGCTGCTAAACTATAATTCATCCCACCATTATAATAATAATGCATTTACAATTACCATGTTTGTTGACTGGAAAAGGAGTCATCTTCAGACCCCCAAAAATGACATTAATTATCAAAACAAGTTTTACTACATTTTAATATGAAATTATCCTGTTAAAACTCACATTATATTGCAAATTTTCCAGATTACTTTGTTATCTGTTTTTTTTTTAAGCAATTATACTATATGAAGAATATAAAATCAATTGTTAACAGCACTTCTTTATAATCTTTGAACAAAATTTTTTTTCAATTATCCAATTACTGCACCGGACAAACTGAAGTCTTTACTTTCAACTCAGTAACTATTTGCTTCTTTACTGACTACAGGTTTCTCATTACTATTGGATTCTTAGTGCCAACTATTAGTCCTCCTTTGGAGGTAAAATACTAACTCCATTTTTGTGCAATTTCTTGGCTGCAAAAACTTCCAGATAAACATCTGCTCATAACTGAATAAGGACAAGACAAAAGAATTCCCATAAGTCTACACTGAGCAGCCAATGGATCACTGTACAAATCTTACATGGTATTTGGTCAGTTACTCATTTTAGGATGAATGATTCCTGGAACCTTTTAAGTTAAGAAAATGAGATCTATCTGACTTTGTTGATTTCCTAATGAACTTGCCAAAAAAACTCTTAAAGACTACATGGGAAATGAGATGAAGCCAACCCTTAGGAACTTTTTTTTGGTGAGAATATCCAACTAAGGATGTAAACACCATGGCAACCTCCTCATTTCTACTGTTTGTTTTTTGTTTTGTTTTTTTTTTAATCATGTACTCACTCCATGAGTTCCCAAAACTCCCTTATTCCACAAAGTGATGGCTTTGACATCATTTTCTATATCACCAAATACCTTCAAATTTTTCTCTCAGGAAATGCATATGGCATATCTTTTATTTTCAATTTCCCACTATATTTTAAAAGAAAATTTTCAGTGTGAACTATCGTTAAGATTTCCATCCACTCATAATATAACTTCTATAAGGCATAAAAGATACTTTATTTCCATACATTTCCCATTTTTTAGTAAACACAGTAATGGATGGGAATTAACTGCCAATGCTCATATCAATTCTGTAGTACAGTGCATCCATTCCTTTTTATGATGTTCCTATTTTATATACAAAATACACATACCTTCCAAAATTGTGAGAAATGGAATCATTTTGTGAAAATAACAAAAAACAAATCAAGTTGATACTGGAAAATTACACTGATACTTAGCAGAGGGGTAAACTCAGTGCCTTTTAGATCCTTCCCAGCAATAAACAATACTATGATTCTACACATAGGTCTAAAAAAATACTTCTAAAATGAAATCGGGGAAAAAATTCCTTAAACACCTATCAAACCCCATATACTAGACTTTATTATATGTACTTACATTCTTTAAACTGTATGTAAGAACACAGTAATGTGCTCATTAAAAGGGTTAACATAGTTTTGACCAGACTGTAATTCCATGATGCACCTACCAAAACTATCCAAAGCCATACACACCGAATCTATTAAGGATCATGTACTAATATTTTCCAGTTGTATCCTCTAAATTTTCAAAACAATATTAATTTCACATGTATTTATCAATAAAATTACACATAGTGGGAAATATTTAAATCAATGAATTGGCATTAAGTAATCCAGATTAATAAACCAGCTGTAAGTAAAACTAATGTATTCTCCAAGCACTTACTCAAACTGAAGTGTGATAAATTCTTTTAAAAGGATAATTTGAAATTACAAATTTCTTCTACAGCACTACCCTTACAAATGTTAATGTTCCGTAATTCTGAAATTAACACTTAACCCATAAACAAATGCCATCACTTCAAAATATTAGAAAAAAATGTTAAAACCAGCAATTCTGAAAAAGTAACTAAAACCATTAAAGCATAACATTGACCTAATAGGACAAAAATTTCATTTTTGTAATCTTTATTAAATTTACTGATCATCCCCTAGGGTCGCAACTGCTAGTCTTTTAAACAAATTTCAAAGGCAATTTTACAGTTCATTTAATACCATACACTCCTATAACCCTACCCACTTTAGAAAACAAAGGAAAGATTGCTTCAAAATGTGGTCTTAGAAATGTTACTAGAATTAAGAGCAGCTCTATATTAGCTCTTTCTATAATCAACCAGTGTGTTTTAAGATTGCCATGTATATCTTGATTGTTACATGCAAAATGGATTCTGCTTTGGAAACTAATTAGCATGCAGATTTCTGCAGAGATCCACAGTCCCAAAAACAAAACAGAGGAAATAAACACCTCAGCTAACTCAGACAACATATACTTGGGGGGAGAACCCTTCACAATAGTGGATATGGGAAAAGGAAAGAGAATAAGTGATCAAGGTACCCAGATTCTCAGCCTACCAATATAATTTAACATTCAAATGGTTATTAGCTACACTGTATGACAAGACACATTTCCAAAGTGGAAAAGAAGCTGTTAAACTAATTTACACTACCAGTAATGGTTTTACATATGAAGTCACTGTAAATCAAGTTCAACAATTCAAAATTTTTAAGAAGTATGCCAAGATAATAATTCATTTCAAACCACTTTAATAAATTACACATGCACTAATTTGTGGGTATATCATTTCTATGTGTCATCTGAAAGCATTTTAGACATCTCTGATAATTAAAAATAGCCATGTTGAAATTAGTAAGTTTAGACAAACTGTCACTAACTTTCATGTATTATTAACCAAGGAAAAGTAGCTCAGAGCTCTAACTGTGAATGACTTGATAAAAACATGTCAGGGAATCTTTAAGAAATTTGTCCTTGATACCTGACCACCACTCTATTTTCTTCAGGGAATCTGTAAGAAAAAAACATTTTTAACAAAGTAGTATACCCAGTGCTTTGAAATGAAAAACAGTGACTTAAAGCCTTGAGTCATTTTGGTAAAGGGAAAACATAAATGAGCTTTCAATTAAGAATTTCTATTTGTCAAAGTGGAGGTTAAGAGTAATTGGATAAAATTAATCCCAACCAGAAGCATTGGGGGAAGAAATGTCACAGAAAATTATAGAAAAAAGAAGTTTCAAAGAGAATGGAATGTGTATTTGGATAATTTGCAATTTATAATTCTGTAAGAACTTCTAGAATCCAAACATTTTTAAATAGTATTTCTGGCCAACTAAAATTTAAAATATAGTACCTGCAATTCCTCTTTCTCCAAAAATGAAATTAAACTAATTAGGTAATTTGTTCTCTCAAACACTCTGCAAATTCTAATTCACAAGAAGTATACAAAATAGGATAATAAAGGTGTTTATAGATGAATAGCTACAATAATTTCAATTTTTGCTACCTCAGCAAGGTACTATACATATACCACATCAATATAATAGAAATGGCACGGTTTCTGAGGACATGTTCCACATTTTATTTACATTTTAAGACTAACTTTAATCTCAAAATCACATACCCATACACCTATTTCCTTTTTGTTGATTTCACTTAAATGCATGGTTTGTCAAAGACTGTAAACAAATATTTACCATGTCTGTTACATGTAACACACAGGAACGGCTTTTAACAGAAATTCATCGACCTCCCCCACAACACTTTTTATTATAAATACAGGTATCAAAACAATCCTGACATTTTTTTGATACTACTAGTAGTCAGCACCCACACGGCTTCAAAAATTAACACAATTTGTGACAATATTCATTGTACCTGCTACTTTAGACAATTTCAACTGAAGCTCTTTCACTAAGATGGACAAAGCATGCCATTTCTGTTTTTCCTCTTGAAATTTGTTTTTACTTTTCAGAAACACACATGCTTCCACAGCGTCTGATTCTTCTCTCCATGCTTTCATCTTGTAAACCTGAATTCTATTTTGAGTACTCCAGGTTTATGCTTAAATGATAGTGCCTTAACAAGAGAAAAAAAAAATTGTGCTGCGTTTTTCCTCCTGTAACCGGAAAACATAATGGTGTACATATATTAAATATATTCTTACAAATGTCCAGGTCATGTTTACCAGCTGGAATTCTTTTACTTAATGTGTGGGTATTTTGCATTGTGATATTTAATCAAGACATTAACATGAGTAGAAGGTTGTTGATTTAAGACAAGTTTGAGATCCACTAAAATTAATTGTTGTATGTTTGTCCTTCTGGTGGCTGTGGAAGCTTCATATTTTCTTTGGACATCATTAGACGTCTTAGCTCTTGAAGTACAACTTTAATGCTATATGAATTTTGCCATTTTGCTAACACTGGTATGCTCCGTGCATCCACCTAAAATGGGGAGAAAAGAGCAGAATTAACTACAAAGTTTAAAGTACTATGACACCAACTTATTAAACCTACCTTAATGAAAAGAAGTGATTTTAAAATTCATAGCTTGGCTCTACTTTCACAAAAGAGAACATTATGAAACTACAGGTTCATATCATACTTAGTGTCAGGGTCGCGCCCCTAAGAAGGCCCGGGCTATGCAGCCCGAGCAGCACGGACAGTCTGAAAAACATCCGCCCTGGCCACACGTGACGTCATGCTCGTCACGTGAACATCTCTGTGATTGGCTGTTATGCCACCACTGCCTACAAGCCCCAGATACCTCCTGTTCACGTGAACACCTCTGTGATTGGCTGTTATGCCCTATATAAGGCAAGGGAACTTCCCCGCAGGGGAAGGAGAAAGAAAGGGAAGAGAAAGATCCACCAGAGAATAAACAAGAGCTTGTGCATTGACCTGTGTGTTGGTGTTGCGTCATCTCTGCAGGCAGGGAGAGCGCGACAACTTAGGAACAATAGTGCTTCTGTAACAGGTTATTTCCTAAAAATGTGTGTCGTGTGTGTGTGCTTTTCTGTATCTTACAATAAACATGTAGTTAATTTTGGACATCAGAAATAAGCAAACATTACATTAAATAACTACATATTTGCCATATATGTAATATATGTAAAATATATAAACATATTTGCCAATTGCTTCTTTTTTTTTTTTTAAGATTTTTTATTTATTTATTTGACAGAGACCACAAGTAGGCAGAGAGGCAGGCAGAGAGAGAGGAGGAGGCAGGCTCCCCGCAGAGCAGAGAGCCCGATATGGGGCTGGATCCCAGGACCCTGAGATCATGCCCCGAGCTGAAGGCAGAGGCTTTAACCCACTGAGCCACCTAGGCACCCTGCCAATTGCTTCTTGATGAGATAAGATCTGAAGGTTCCTCTCTATCTCCAAGGCCCACTACCCAGAACCTGGGCAATTATCTTAAATAGGATTTAGGAAAAAGCTGAGAACCTAATTTCTGCTTTTGGATTTTTCTTACCAGTGTTTTCTTTGCACAATACTAAACTAACCTTCCATTGTAAAAGACTGACAGAACGGACTACAGCTCCTTCAAAGCCTTATTCCCATATAACTGACACCACTGGACCTGTCCGGCAGTTCCCAGAAAAATCCCACCCACAGGGTTTTTCTTTTTCTGACCTCAAAATTCACACACTGAGTACCACCTATTCCTCTGCCCACCCACATCCACACCTACCCCAGGCATTTGTCAAAAATAATCAGTGTCAATTGTTTTAACATCTCTGCTGCCTGGGGAAACAATACGAACAGGAAGGTGATCAAAATATTTCAGAGGAAAAACTGGGAAATGAGAGGTCCATAGGGGCTTTGAAAAGTTCCAACATATCCCTGGGAGTCCTTAAGAGCACATATGTACAGGGCTGTTCACAGGCTTACAAAAGACTTGATAAATACCCATCTGTGGCTGATCTGCAGTAACGCATAAAAAAGATTCCAACCAAGTGGGATTTATCCCAGAACTGCAGGTTTGGCTCAGGATTTTAAAAGCCAGCCAATATAATACACCGTATTAACAGAGAACAAAAACCATAATTATTTCAATTAGCAAAAAAAGGTATCTGATAAAAATCCAACTTTTCATGATAAAAAAAAACACTTAAGAAACCAGGAACAGAAGGAACTTCCTCAGCCTGAAAAGGGGGATCTATAAAAACCTACAGCTAACATCATACTTAATCATCACTACTACTCAACATGGTACTAGAGGTTCCAGCCAGGCAATCAGGCAAGAAAATGAAATAATAAGAGGCATCAGACTACAAAGAATGAACAGATCAATCTGTTTGCAGGTGAAATGATCTTGTATATAGAAAATCCTAAGGTATCCATTAAAGAAACTAGCAGAGCTAATAAAGATAAGTTGCAGGATATAGAATTGATTTATAAAAACCATGTCTATATACTTGCAATAAGCAACCTGGAAATAAAATTAAGAAAACAATGCCATTTACAAATGGGAAAGAATAAAATGCACAGATATAAATTTAACAAAAGAAGTATAGGACTGCTATAAAAAAAACTATAAAATACTGTTGAAAACGTAGACCTAAATAAATGGAAAGACTTCCCCTTATACATGGATCAGAAGACCTATACTGCTAGGATGTCAATACTCCCTCAAAGTGGTCTACAAATCTAATAAAGACCCTATCAAAATTTCAACTTCCTGGCACTTTTTATGTTTTTGTAGAAATGAACAAGGTTATCCTAAAATTCATATGAAAACAAGGAACCCAGAATAGCCCAAACATTGTAAAGAAAAAAAAAAAAAGGTAACAAAGTTTTTCCAATTTTAAAACTTACTACAAAGGTACAGTAATCAAGAAGGATGGTTCTTACATAAGGAATGACACTGGACCAATGGACTACAAATGAGAGCAGAAAAGTAAATCCATGCATATATGGACAACTAATCTACTGACAAAGGTGTTAGAAAAACACACAAAGAATAGTCTCTTTAATAAATGGTATTGGGATAACTAGATATCCACAAGCAAAGGAATGAAGTTGAACCATTAACTCACATCATATATGAAGATTAACTCCAAATGGATCATAGATCTAAATTAAGAGCTTAAGCTATTAAAAAAAAGAAAACTTTAAGAAAACAGGAGTAAATCTTCATGACATGGCATTTGGCAATGTTTTCCTAAGTATCTAATGCCTAACAGGCATACAACAAAAGAAAAAGCAGATAAACTGGCTACATCAAAACTTAAATTTTTCATTGCAAACCATACCCTTAAGAAAGCAGAGGCAACTCAAAGAATGGAAAAAAAAAAATACTTGCAAATCATATTATTTGATAACGGGCTCCTGTTCTGTATATAAATAACTCTTACAACTCAATTAATAAAAAGCCAAGAATCTCTCAATATACACCGCTGGAAAGAATGCAAAATGTAATGTTCACTTTGAAAAACAGTCTGACTACACCTCAAGAAGTTAAACATATAGTCAGTCATCATATGACCCAGCAATTCTATTCCTAGGTATACACCCAAGAGAAATGAAAAGATTTACCCATTTAACCTTGTACACAAATTCACAGTAGCAACGTTCATGATAGCCAAAAGCAGAAAAACCCAAACATCTGTCAGGTGATGAATTGATAAATAAAATGTTATATATCCTTATAATGGAATTATTATTATTCAACAATAAAAAGCAATAAAGTACTGATATATGCTACAACACAGATGAACTTTGAAAATATTATGTTCAGGGGGGCGCCTGGGTGACTCAGTGGGTTAAAGCCTCTGCCTTTGGCTCAGGTCATGATTCCAGGGTCCTGGGATCAAACCCCACATCAGGCTCGCTGCTCAGCGGGAAGCCTGCTTCCTCCTCTCTCTCTCTGCCTGCCTCTCTGCCTACTTGTGATCTCTGTCTGTCAAATAAATAAACAAATCTTTAAAAAAAAAAAAAGAAAGAAAGAAAGAAAGAAAATATTATGTTCGGTTAAAGGAGCTAGTCACAAAAAAATATTATTTCATTTATATGAAAGTCCAGAATAGGCAAATCTATAAAAACTGAAAGATTAAACGTTGTTTAGGGTATGGGAAGGCAGGACAGAAAGTGACAACTAAACTAATGGACATGGGGTCTCCTCTGAGAGGAACAAAAATGTTCTAAAAACTTAGATTGTGGTAATGCGTCCACAACCCTGTGAATACTAAAAAAACACTGAATTATATGCACTGACTGAATTGTATGGTATGCAAATTATATCACAATAAACTGCCTAAAACAGAAAAGAGAGTTTTTAAATAATTCTCTTGCAAGTAACTGAAACAATAATATTATAATATTAAGATGTATTTTTTTTTATTTTTTTATTTTTTAAAGATTTTATTTATTTGACAGAGATCACAAGTAGGCAGAGAGGCAGGCAGAGAAAAGGGGAAGCAGGCTTCCCACTGAGCAGAGAGCCCAAGGCAGGGCTCAATCCCAGGACCCCAGGATCATGACCTGAGCCAAAGGCAGAGGTTTTAACCCACTGAGCCACCCAGGCACCCCAATGTTAAGATGTATTTAAAGTGATTACTCTAATGCTTTAACTTACTGAGTAGCAAGCCCCTTAGCCTATTTTAAGTAGACTCCGTTAGCAAACAGGAGTTTACAAGTAAAGAAAATACCAAGCTCTTTCCAAAGCAGAAACCAACACTTACAGCTGTAAAGTTACGTGACGTTAAATAAACAAGAAGACTGCAAATCCTGTAAAATACCAACAGAATACACCAAAAAAAAAAAAGTGGGGGGCTGGGGGATGAAGAAGAGAGAAGAGGGGGAAAAGAGCATGGGAAAATATTATGTCAGAACAAATCTGCATCTTACCATTCTATAATATACAATAACCTCTAAAACTTGATACCTCGTAACATAAAGAACTACAATTTATGCTTTATAGTGCTAAACGCCCCAAGGAATAATTCTGCCTTACTGTATAAAATAGATACACACCAAAATTACTAAAGCAACACCCATAATTCATCAGGTACTTAAATAACCTCAAAATATATAATATAAAATTATGCCAGCTTATCACCAATGGTCAATGTGAGATTATGGCTATTTATTTCCTAGTTATGAAAGTAATACTTTAAATTCTTAAATTCAAGAGAAAAACTGATGTCCAGTGTATTCACCCTATCTCTACTCTCTACACTCTAATAATTAAAATCCGTATTATTCTGTTTCCAGATTGCCGACATGAAATGTTGGTGAGATGTACGATCACAGGGTACTGTTACACACAGCTAAGAGGACAGACATGGATATAGCCCTATGGAGAGTAAGATGGCAGTATTATATCAAGTTGAAGTCAAGCCCCACACCTCAGCAGACATTCCACTTCTGGGTGTATGTCCTAGAACAGTGCTACTCTAAGCATGTTTCATGGAATGACACTAGGCCTTGAACTAATTTTTTGCTGGTGTACCTCAAGATAAACACTGAAATTGAGAGTAAGTGTTTCAAGAGTTCTATGATAATTTGACAGAGAAATTTTTATTTAAAAAATCCAAGCTTGTATTTTATCTTTTTGAATTTTATTTTCTTAGTATTTTTTATTGTATCTTACAAAAGTACTGATCTATAACATACTGGAACCAACAAACCAAGGAACCAACAACCAAGTCTTGAGAAACACTGCCCTAGAGTAAAAGAATACATGTACAAGAACGTCCACAGTAGCAATCTTTTCAGGGAAAACTGAAAATAGCCTAAATGTCCAGCAGGTGACAAAGAGAGTATTAAAAAGAACAATCTAATTTAAATGACTCAACATGAATGAAGCTCAAAAATCACTAACAAAAGTGATACAAAACAGAAGTATACACACACATGCATAGTAAAAACAAAACAATCATGTTCAGAAATGATAAACATGAAATTCAAGATAAGACTACCTCTGAGGAAAGTGGAAGGGGAAACTTGGGAAAGGAACACAGACTTAACTATTTATAATATAGTCTCTCTTAAAAAAAAAAAGAAAGAAAGAAAGAAAGAAAGAAACGAGCTATTACAGATAAGACCAACAAGCTAAAATCTGACAAGGGAAAATGGAAGATATTGGTTATATCATTTTCTGAAACTTGTCTATATGTTAAAAATATTTCTTTTAAAAAAACTCCAATGGGGTGCCTGGGTGGCTCAGTGGGTTAAGCCGCTATGGCCTTCGACTCAGGTCATGATCCCAGGTCCTGGGATCAAGTCCCACATCGGGCTCTCTGCTCGGCAGGGAGCCTGCTTCTTCCTCTCTCTCTTTCAGCCTGCCTCTCTGCCTACTTGTGATCTCTGTCTGTCAAATAAATAAATAAAATCTTTAAAAAATAATAATAAATAAATAAATAAATGAATGAATGAATGAATGAATGAATAAAATCGCCAAAAATGAGGATGCCTGGATGGCTTAGTCGGTTAAGCGTTTGCCTTCTGCTCAGGTCATAATCCTGGGTTCTTAGGATGGAGTCCCAGCATTGGGCTCCCTTCTTGGCAGGGAGTCTGCTTCTCCTGACTCTGACCCTCCCCCTTGGTTGTGCACGCCCTCTCTGTCTCTCAAATAAATAAATAAATAATCTTTTTAAACAAGGCACCAAAAATGAAAACCAAGAGAAAAGTGGTAATAAATTTATAGTAACTGCTATTATCAGAATAAAAGATTATCAGAGAAAAGATTTTCAGAGTAAAAAAAGGGACAGAATTCAGACTGGAGAATCAGGAAGGACTTGTCTAAGAGAGTGACATTTACACTGAGAAATGAAGCATCTGTAAGTATTCGCCAGAGTGGATATGTCCAGACTGGAAGAAAAGACAGTACAACAGTCCTAAGGCAAAATAAAAGGTATGTGAGACAGTGTGTACCCTGTGAGTACCAATAAGCCATAGCAAAAGGCATGCACATTGTGGCTGAAATCATTCATGGGTATTACAGCACAGAAGTGATATGACACAATTTGTATTTTAGAAAGATCCTCTGGCTCCTTGCTCTGAAAAGACTGGAGGAAGTAAGAAAGCAAAATCAGAGATTATTTCAAGACACGAGATGATGGTCAACGTTCATTTAGTGGCAATGTAAACAGAAAAATAAGACTTGACTCAAAGTTACATTTCCAACAAAGACTTACAGGACTTAACAGTAGACAGGAAAGGGAAGAAAAATAGAGAAAGAGACAAAAATGTCAAAAAGTAGATAAGACACCCATGAGATCAGATAAACTCATCAGAGGTGTTCCTGAAATTTAATCCTGAACTTCCTAGTTCCTACAACAATGCAGAGCCCACCATTAATTACTTAATTTACAGTCTATAATATGAAACCAAACCAGCAGTTGAGAAGAACAGCTACTCCTGGTAGAGAAATTTTTCTCTAACAAAAACAGAAATATTTTTGTTAAATTTCTTCCTCATAAAGGTAATACTATGTGTCACAAAAGAATTCCCTAAACAGTATTGTTTCTGTAAATTCAAAATGTTTTATAATCCTACTTCTATAATATCTCTTATCACCGGACATAGAAATAGTTAGGTATGCACATTATAATTTCCAGAATAACTACTGAAAGAACAGAAACAGAATTTAAAAGTTGAGAACCATTTCAAAAGTAGACAAGAAACAAAAACCACACAGGAAATCAGAAACCACAAAATAAGATAACTTATTAAACCAAATATATTAATATATTGTATATTAAATAAACTAAATGTTCCCAGTAAATTGCAAAGATTGACAGACTGACAGGAAGGACTCTCAGAACCCAGCTTCTAATTGGCATGTACCAGATAGGGAGGTTCAGAAGTGACCCAGGAGGCCCACAGCTGAGATTTCCAATGACCCATCTACCTTCTTCCTATCAGGGTCATGCTTTCATCCAATACACCCAGCAGAGAGACACCAGCCATTCTGGGTCCTAGCTGTGGGCCTGCATATTTGACTGAGGTTAGAAGCTAGACAGCTAGCTCTATGTCCAGGGCTCAACTTGTAGCCAGAGGGAATTACAAATGTGGAGAAGATGAAATATGGAATATACCCTATCGTGCTGAAATAGAATTGAAGGTACTGGTATAAACATGGCTTTTTCGGGGTTTTTTGTTGCTGTTGTTTCATTTATTTGTCAGAGAGAGAGAGAGAGTACATGTGCCTGTAAGCAGTGGGGAGGAGGCAGAGGAAGAGGGAGAAACAGATTCCCCACCACCAAGCAAGAAGTCTGATGTAAGACTCAATCCCAAGACCCTGGGACCTGAGCTGAAGGCAGACGCTTAACTGACTGAACTACCCAAGTGTCCCATAAACTCGGTTTTTAACAGATGATATATTAAGGTACGCATATAGGTAGATAAGAAGAAAAGGAGGAGGAAGGATAGGTAGACACAGTGTAAAATTTACCCAGTGTAAAATTAAAAAAAAAAAAATGAGTATAAAAGAAAATTTTTAAGATGTTAATTACCATTGGTGAGGAAAAGGAATACAGAGATGGGATGAGGAGGAGTACACAAGAAATTAAGGATGTTGGTAACATTCTATTTCCTAAGATGGATAATGTTCATTTTACTATTATGTTGTTGTTGTTACACTACCTAACATGTATTTTGCATGTGAGTATGCCCTCAACATGGTATCTCAAGAGCCTGGATTTAAAAGTCAACATGAGGGACACTTAAGTGGCTCAGTAGGTTAAGAGTCTGCCTTCAGCTCAAACCATGATCCCAAGAGTCCTGGGATTGAGTTCCACATGCATGAGGCTTCCTATTCAGGGGGGAATTTGTTTTTCCCTCTCCCTCTGCCCCTGCCCCTGCTTGTGCTCTCTTGCGCTCTGTCAAATAAATAAATAACTTATTTTTTTAAAAAGTCTTAACATGAACCTTAACAACTTACTCATACTGAAATTCAGCCTTCCCTGTGTGAATCTGGTCAAGCATGTCATTTTGATTTGCTTTCAACATACAACAATGTCCAACCTGTTTGTTCTAATACAAACATACCTTCCCTCAAAGAAAAGCCTCCTCTTTAAGAATATTCATCCTTTTAAACTCACCAAATGTACCTTAACCTTAAAGAAAACAACATTCAAAGAGAAATAATGGTCATCTTTTCACCAAATAAGGATTCAACTAAAATATGACTACTAAAGCAATTAATAAAACCCTAAGAAAACTGTTGTCAACATCTATCTAGGCTGGTACATACAAGTTTTTTAAGGATAGGTTGACTTATACAAGAAAAACAACATAAGATTAATTTCTTTTAAACTTCCAGCTAAACAAAGTCCTTTTTAAATTTTAACTTTCTCCTGACTATATATTATTCATTATATAGGAATAAAATGACTATTTTAACTTACCATTCCACTGGAATTATTAATTCCATTCATATTAATTTTGGTTACAAATCTAACTGATGGAGGAGCTTCTGGGTATTTAGGTCCACATTCTACTTTCAGGCTATATATTCTGTTTTCATAATTTGTCTGGAAGGCAAAAAATAATAATAATAATAATAATATTCAATTACTAATTAAAGAAGAAAAGTATAGTATGAATATATCTGACATTACTTTATGATCAAGAATTTACTTTTCCACATTCAAATTTATTTGACTTTTATGGTAAAAAAAATGGAGCAAGCATACTTAAAATCAAGATTTTATAATATCAAAATTATTCTATAAAGTTAAATCAAGAGACAGAAGTTGCTTTTTGTAGCACAAACAATGCCTATAACAAATTAAAATGAAAAAAAAAATTCAGACTTTAATTAAAAAAAAGTTTATATTGTACGGGGAGGGACTACTGACTTGTGTCACACATAGATACAGGTTCCCATTTGTCCAGAACAATTCTATCTATTCCCACTGTCCCAGTATTAATTATTAACAACACTTATTCACTCTCAAAAGGGACTGGCTGGACAATAATTTACACGGTTACTCCACTTACAGAGCAATCAGAAACTTCTAGGCAAAGGGAAAACAGCATATTATACCATCTTACTGTAATAAAACATAATTATTTCATACATTATATTTCTATTACTTCATTAACTTTGAGGTTCATTAAATTCCATTTTCAGAGATACAACAGCAAAATTTATGTCTCTGTATCATTTTAAAATAGTTTCTTAATCAAGAAGTTGAACATCACTATATTATTAAACAACTATTTTAAAGCTACCAAACTAAAATCCTTGCAGATTATTTGGGCTTATTTTCATGCTATAATTAACTCTTTATCCTTATGGCTTTCGCTCACTTGGTTAACTTATTAATGTACAATCAATAATAGTAAAGTAAAAATAAATGAAAGTGACAAATTTAATACCTGTTGGTTCCTGCATAAACCTGGAAAAAAAAAATTAAGCTAACCATCTATAGATTTCACTTACCCAAACTGATCCACAGCTTCCTTTCCCTTAAGTAAGAGCTATTCCCAAGTGGAGGTCAGATCTGGGATATTAAACTACTGTAATTTAAAATTTAAAATGTATGCAACAATCTTGTACATATAATTATTAAATATTCTGACACTTTAGAAAGAAACACCTATATAAAAGTCATCCCAGTTTAACAGCACACATCCATTAACAACATGCCCAGTGCTTTGGATATGTATTGAAAGACTAAAATCAGGGAGACCTCAAGGAAATCATCCAGTCTGTGGTTCTCCAATCTGGATATACATTAGCCTCTCTATAAAACTTGCATTAAAAAATAATAGCCCCCAAGAAATTCTACAATGTTAGAAATACTCACTGTATGTGGAAACAACCAGACTCACACTCTGCTGGGAGTAGAGGATGGTATAACCATTTTGGAAACAATCTGGCATTTTCTTATGGAGAAAGTAGTGTATACATACCCTATGATGTAGCAATTCCATTCCTAAGCATTTTACCCACCCCACCAAAATGGAAACAAACATTGTTCACAAAAGACTTTTAAAAGAATGCTCATAGCAGTTTTATTTCTAATAAGCACAAAGTAGATAAAATCCAAATACCATGAACACAACTGATAAATACTGTATATATCCATAGAGTAAAATACTACACAATAATAAAAAGAAACACACTCTTACTATATGGAACAAACAGGTGAATCTCTAAGATACTAAGTCAAAAGAAGCAGACCAGTAAATACAAACTACATGATTCCACTTACACAAAGTTCTATAACCTGCAAATCTGCTCCAAGGTGCAGGAAGTAGTGCCTGGGGTGGAGGTGGGAAGAGGCAGAGGTAATTGAAATGCTCTGTATCTGGAGTATAGGCAACAGGTATATTTTTGGAAATTCATGGTAAGATTTGTGCATTTCATTATATGTAAATTAGACCTCAACTTTTTTTTTTTTTTTTAAGTTAAAAAAACTAAGCCTTTTGGTCTAATTCAATGCTTAGAGTAAACATTGTCTTAGCTTTGGACACCATGGGCTAATTTTATAACTTCTAAATTTTAAAAAACAGCCCTATCCTTCTGTTATCTAATAAAATAGTAAAATAAAGTAAAAAAGGAACTAATATTTACTAACTATATACTATAGTCAGACACCTTCCTGTTGTCTAAGTAAGCCATTTAATTCTCCAACTGCTCTAAACATGGCACCTTCTAAAGAGAAAACAACTAAAATGAGCATCAACCCCTGCAGATTTTATTAAAAGGCAACTGAACAAGTGTACAAGCACTCACCCCACCGGGTCCCACATGCCTTAGTGAGAGAGATTAAGTGGAGAGAGGGTGGGTGATGCAGGGCAGAACTCACTGGCTGGCTAGAAAGACGCTGTGCCTTTATGAGGCGCTCCCCTCTTGCCTGTTAGTGAGAAGAGGCTCCAAGATCCCCACCCCCAGAAAGGAAAAAGCCCAATGAACAGAAGTCTAGCATGGCCACCGGCAGCACTGTGTCTACATGACCTTTTCAAGCAAGCCAGATCTCCTGCCCCAAGCAGAGCAACCTTCACTATGCACTGGCACAGCCTGGACACAAGAGCTTCCTGCAGTTTAGTGACACCAGGAAAGACACCTAGTCCAGGGAGTCCTGCTGGTGACCCCAAAAGTGTGAGATCAAGTGGGAGTTGCTCTTCCATATTTGCTTATGTTATGGGACAGCCCACAGAATCACTGAGGAACTCATACACAAGCTCCAAAACATTCCTAACGTTTAAAGTTCTCTGGAGGTAGTGCCTGGAGAAAAACTAAATCTAAATAATTTCAAATTTATATTCTACCAAGTTCAGACTGTCAAATCTTCAAACTATTCATTAAGAATGCTGATAAATTACTTTTTTTTAAACCAAACATGGTAATCATGTTCATAGGCAATAAAATCATGGTTTTCATTACAAATACCAAGTTATAAAATAAATCAAGAACCTTAACCATCAGTACTACATTTCCTTCCTCAAATATCTCACGAAAAAATCAAAGCAGTAGAAGGAAGTCAGAGTTTGTTAGGTTAGTATTGTGCTCAAATTTTGCAAAGGAATACCAGAAAATATAAGACATACATTAATTCACTCACTAAAGTTAACACTGTTGATTACCTGGATCCATTTTTCTTTTGTAATAATCAAGAGGAAATCTAAACCCTACCCAACAGCAAAACAGTTGAAATGCTCCCATAAGGTAGGCATTAGTATATAAAACCAAAGACTAAAAAAAACAAACAAACAAACAAAAAAACCCTTCAAATTAGTGTTCTTTCCAGCAAGTCAAAACATTACACAATACATATTATATATTTCAAAGACTCACTGCCAAGAGTGTAGTAAATGGGACCTTTGAGTAAGGAATGCAATGTACAAAATATTTCCCAGTCTGAAAAGATTTTCAGTAAAAATAAAACTTTAAAACCTTGAGAAAGGTCTAAGAATAAAACACAATGGGCCTGCTGCCAACAAAAGAAAATATACAAAAATCAGAGACTTTTCTATATACTGTATGAAGAAATTAATACCTATAGCATTTACAAGGCAAGTCAAATGTCAAAAGGGCAAACAGCAGTGTGCACTCAATACAAACCAATTTAGAAACCCTTGGTTACACACACAGCAGATTAGTAACATATTACGTCAAAATATACTGTTTGCTCTTCCCAAATACCCCTCCATTTCCTCACCTTTTCTCCTCTCTATCTGGAATGTTCTCCAGCCCCATCACCACCTTCTGAAATCCTACCAGTCAGTCCTTTAAGGCTCATTCCAAAGGCAACTTCCTCCACTGTTCAGCCTTCCTCAATTATTCCAGCTAGAAGAAACATATTCTGAAGTCCGTAGTGAACTTTCTCTGCCATAGTTAGAATCTGTCATTTGTATTTATTTTTTCTCCTCCACTAAACTGCAAACACCTTGAGGGAAATGACCATATCAATCTTTTCCCCCCAGTCCTCCATAAAATCAAGCATTATATCCTATACACAGAAAGCATCAATAAATGTATACAAATAAATTAAAAGGGAGGAATTATTTCAGTTAGAAGTGATAATTATTTTAATATCAATTTAAAATAAAATTCTTACTCTAAAATGACAGTAAGTAATAAAAAATATATATAATTTATAGCACTGACCCTTGGTGGCCCAATAATCATGCCTGTCCACCTTGTAAGTGTCATATCTTCATCATCTTCAAGGCCCCAGCTAACAGTACCATCGCCTACTCCTTTTTGTCCTTCTTCAAGTTCTTCCAACAAGCGAAAATTACGAGGAACTTTAACTCCTATACAAAAAGAATGTCAATGTAAATGTAAAAAGCCCATAATTAAAACAGCTGCATATATTCAAATTAAACTTTTTCCAAATTAATCTTTAAGACCAAATTCCCTTGAAGCATTCTGCCCCAGAAAATGCTCAATTTAAAAACTAGTCAAAATGAAAACACTAGGGCGCCTGGGTGTCTCAGTGGGTTAGGCCACTGCCTTCGGCTCAGGTCATGGTCTCAGAGTCCTGGGATCGAGTCCCACATCGGGCTCCCTGCTCAGCAGAGAGTCTGCTTCCCTCTCTCTCTCTCTCTCTCTGCCTGCCTCTTCATCTACTTGTGATTTCTCTCTGTCAAATAAATAAATAAATAAAATCTTTAAAAAAAAAATGAAAACACTAAAGAGAAAGCACTGTACCAAATATTAACTGTAATACAGATCATGTATATAAATTCCTAATTAATGTTATCCTGATATAAATCAATCCTAAGGAAATCACTATAAAATAAGTATTTTCCCATAACTGAGATTTCTGTCCCAAGCCTAGAACACTGCATCAAATAAATGGGCAAAGACGAGAACGTTCATAAAAGCTCAAATCCATTAACATACACTCTCTAATGCTTTTTAAAGAATGGAATTATGTTCCTACTTTAAAAATGGCACTAAAAGTACTATTTTCTTCTAGAACCCTGAAGCAGCACCACCCACATTCCCCAGTCAGTCTCCTTTACTATTCTCGCCCCAAACAATAGGGTCTTACCTCTCCCATGTCAGAATGCCACTTAATCATCACTTGGAGAGTTCCTCCAAATGAGAATAACTCTCCTCATGAATGTAACAGTTTCTTGGGACCCACCCTTCACCTCTGGGCCCAACCCAGCAAATTATTCATGATCCACTAGTCCTTCTCACACCTCCCATTCTTAAGACCTTCTCACCCCTACTCTATTTTTAAAATCTTAACACAGATGTCTTCCCCTCTGCCTAGAATTCCCTAGCATTTCAAGTTTTCTCTTTCATTCTCAGTAAACCTGGTCTTTGCCATCACTGTGAACTCCAATCCCTAGAATCCAACCATGGTTCTTCTAACTGACCACACCTTTCCTAAAATTATTGGCCTGGCCTCTCCAAAGGATAGATCTTGTGGTCTCGCATGTTCTCAACAACATCAAGATTGAAACATCCCCCAGTCCCACCACATAAGTCTTGAAAAAATTAGGTAAATGTCCCCAGAAGCCTCTCTCTCTGGTTCTGGAGATTGCACATATATTCTTGTGTACTCCCTCTCATGGATGCATACACACAAAACGATGAAGCAGAAAAAAGTGACATCTATTTTTTTTTAGAGACATCTCTTCTAAAGCTAACTGTCAATTTGTGTAACCTCTCTCTTGGTAAAACCAAAACATCTTTCACTTATTAATTCATATTAATCCTTCCGGACATACAATGAAAAAGCAATAAATATTATAACTTAAGAGAACACTAGCCATAGAATACTAGCACAGTCCTGTGCTTTATTTATAAAAAAAAAAAAAAAAAAGCTTGAAAATCTTGGGCCACAAAAATATGGAGCTGTCATAAATCACAAGAAACAAGAATAGTCATTATTACAACTATTATGATTATCAATAACCACTTGTTTAGCATACACTGTATGCTACTTTAAGCAAAATTAAATCATCCCATTTAATCCTAAAAGCACCCATTTTACCATTGTAGGAACTGGGATATAAAGAAGTTAAATGACCTACCCAAAGTCATACAAGCTATAAGAGACAGATCCTCAATTTCTAGACCAAAGCCACTTTTAACCACCAAGCTGCACAGCAGTATAAACTACACAGGCAGCATATCCTGGCACAGATACAAGAATCAGACTGCCAAAGTCCAGTTCTGCTAACCACTTGATATGTGACCCCAGCCCTATTTTCTCATCTATAAAAGTGAGGTAACAGTAGTTCCTACCCACAGAATCACTGTGAAAACTAAACAAGGCAATCCATCTTAAACTCAATGTTGACTATGATGATCATTTCAGTTATGTTTTTAGAGAGAATTACATAAAACTTTAATTAACCTCCATCGAAGCTATGTGAGAAGAAAAGCTCTTTGTACAACCCTGTGGGGTGGACCCTAGAAATATTATCCTAAGCTGTAAGTTTCTATTCACCTACCATTGCTACTTTCCTGTAACTATAGTCATTATTTCCACAATATATTGCTACTGAGTTTTTAAAATAATCCTAAATGAACCTGATTACCCTTGCCCTTATGAAGTCATTCCCCAAGAATTACTATAAATTTGTATTATAATAAATTGTTACAAATGTTTCCTCCTAGTTATAAACAATTCAATCAAGTGACCTTGATGAGCATCCAAAATAACAAGGCAAACAAAGTAAAATTAATGTTTCTCTTTACATAAGTGCCATAAAAATGCTAAACCTAGTTACTGCTAAACTTTTCACCCTTTCTTTATATAGCTTTCTGGGAAAATAGTTCTAAAACTGATAGCTCTATTACTGACAATACTAACATTTAAAAAGTTGTAACAGCTTAGACTATTTTACTTTTAAAGTGTAAGACAAACAAAAACCAAAAAACACTGAGCCTTATTTTCAAATTCAGGACTAGAGCAATGGCTTTATTTCACCAAACCACCAATGTCTATGAAGGAAAAAACAAAGCCACAAGATGGGCATATTACACCATGAAAACTGAAATATTAAACAGCTACCTTCTAGGAGTAGGAGTCTTTTTCTACAGTTCTACTTGTCTTTTTCCTGTATATCTGTGTGTGTTGTTTTGTTAACAGTTTTAAATATTTTACCTCCTTAGTCTGGGTTCAGTTAATAAATAACCCATAAATCTATCCTTTTCTAGCTGAAACTTTTAAAATGCTGTCAATATTTGGTCCAGGAGAACACCAGAGATCATCCAGTCCAAAACCAAACACTTTAGAGGAAAGAAAATTATCACCAGAAATGTTGGGTGATTATCCTAAAGTCACTTAACTATGTTTTTGTTGACAAACCAAGACCAAAACCCATCTCCAGGCTTCCTCCACTAATCAATCTAGTCTCTCCTTCATCACAACGAACCTGCACTTCTGAGCCATAACACCAAAAACTACACAGACAATGCAAACAACCTAGGAAACATGCTTCCAGCTTTAAATCTGAAGGATATCAAATCCCAAATCATTTGCCTTTAATTCCCATGATACCAAAAATAAAAGCACAAATTTTTACCTTTTTCAAATTACAGCAAAAATAGTGTAAGACCTTGAATAGTAATAAATCTATCAATATGTCCACACAAACATATGAGAAATGGTAACAAAGCACATATACTAGTTTGCAACTAATCATCTAAATTAAGGAAGTTCTAAAGTAACACTAAAAAAAAGATAAGCGATATTATAGTTTTAGAGAGGGCAGTGTGGATTCCAGTTCCAGCAGCTGATGGTAAACAGTCTAAGATATACAAAAGTCCCCAAAATTCAAGGAATAATTATGGTTACTATTTTAATATACTTCTCTTCAGATTATTCTCCATATACAAAATATGGTTTCCATGTTTTTTGCCAAAATGAGAACATGACTCATAGTTCTGTAACTTCCCTTTCCCCCTACTTATGAACATCTTTCTGTGACAGACATTATCAAATGCCATTTTAAAATGCTTGCTTGAGGGGCAGGGGTTGGGAGACTGGACCAGAGTAATGACCACCTACTCAAAAATTAAAGGAGAACACCTGTAGGAATGGAATAAATCTTTTCTGTGTTATGTGCTTTTCAACCATCCTTTAGCTGATCTTCAAGAACACTCAAGTTGGCAATGGGTCCCCTCCCCTGACTCCACTACCCAGAGTACCCAGAGGTTAAGGAAGAGAGTATCTGGGGCATGCGTGTCCCTCCCCTATCACACTACCTAGAGTATCAGTATATGAGGTTAAGGAAGAGAGTAGCTGGGGCATGAGTGCTATGGGAAGCAACCAGGTTGTTTACCTGTCCCCCTGCAGAGTTCTGACATGTGGGTTGCAACAAGCCTGAGCAGATACACTGTTAAGATAGAATTCATGAAGAGTCCCCACCTGTGCCGTTAGTTCTCTGGTCCTGCCCCATTGTGGGAGTTCTGAGTTCTCCTCAAACCCCAACAAGCTGATCTGATTAAAAATAACATACTTACTGAGCACCTCCTATGAGACAAACATTTGCTAAAAACTTTACAGGAGGAATTACTTCACTAAATCTCACCTTGTAAACTGATATAATATCACCATTTCACTAGATAAGAAAATTAAAGCTTAAATTATTAAGTTGAATCTTAGAAAATGAAAGTGCCGCTATTTAGGCATCTTTTTAACCAACAGAAAGAGTAATCTCATAAAATTCAATCTAATTACATGGAGAGTGACTGAATCAGGGTTGAATCTCTTAGCCATTAATTCTCCAATGAGACCTCATGGAACCCACTAGTCCCAGATGGAACTCTTTTCCCTAGCCACTACTAACTTGTCGAAAGTCCCTGCAAATCTGATGGGGATGAGACACATCTTGATCAACTGTGGAAGAAACTCTGACAAAATACATACAATTCTGAATTCCCTTAAAAGAAATTTTTCTATATGTCACACACTGGGTATACTCAAAACAGTCCTATCCAAGAAAAAGAAACATAGCATTTTATATTTTTCAAATCACTTTTTCATACAGCCATTTATTTGTATATAAAAGAAATCTTTTGGGCTATAATGGACAGCTATATCCACATTTACAAAGACCAAAACATGAAGTAACTTATTTAAGACCATGGTGAACTAACAACTGAGTCAAATCTAATATTCAAATTTCCCAACACGGTTACAACACTCTATCACTATATACTGTATTTCAAAATCCAGAAAATTTTATTCACTTTTACTTTTTTAAGTAAGCTCTATGCCCAATGTGGGGCTTGATTCATCATCCCAATATCAAGAATCACATGCTCCACCAACTGAGCCATCCAGGCATCCCAAAATTCAAAAATTTTTTTAGAAGTAGGGAGATTATAGGGGTACCTGGGTGGCTCAATGGGTTAAGCCTCTGCCTTCGGCTCAGGTCATGATCTCAGGGTCCTGGGATCAAGCCCCACATCAGGCTCTCTGCTCAGCGGGGAGCCTGCTTCCCCCCCCCCTCTGCCTGCCTCTCTGCCTACTTGTGATCTTTCTCTCTGTTGAATATATAAAATCTTAAAAAAACAGAAAAAGTAGGGAGATTATAGATCGAGGGGCAAGATGGCAGAGAAGTAGAAGACCCTATTTCAACTGGTCCCCTAAAGTAAGCTAAGTATCCACCAGAACACTCTGAACACCCATGAAATCAGCCCGAGATATAAGATTATACACTTCTGGATCTCTACGAAGGCAAAAGACATCAGTGGAGAGGGAGCCACCCTAAGAGACCCCCTGGAAAGTAATACACCAATACGAAAGTGCCCTGTGACTGGGGACCAGGATTAACTGGGAGTCTAGTTAAAAGCACTCAAAAAGAGCAAAAGACCTTAAGGGCAACTGGTGGAATCAGGCAATCATGGGCACGGGCCTAACCCACGGTCCCAGGACAGTCACCACAAGAGACCACCCATGCCAGACAGAGTTCAGCAGGGCCCCCCCAGTCCATGGTCCCTGAGCCCGCAACTTTCAGCTGCTTATACCACCACAGGGGCTGGGCATACATCCACCTGCGCCTGAGAGAACACAGTGCAAACTCCAGTTGGGGTTCTTCTGCCCACAGCCTTCTGCAACCTTTTAGGCAGTGGAGTCTGGGCACACCCAGCATGAGCCTTGACTCCAGACAGTAGTTCCAGCAAAGGCACCCACGGACCAGTATCACTTGCAGTTTTAGTTGCACAGGGGTGCAGAGACAAGCAGGGGCCTTGGGTGACCACTGGAATGGTGGCTGGGGGTGCATAATGCCTGTGGGAGGTTGTGGTTTTCAGTGGAGATTGCAAAGGGAGTCTGTGTGTTCTGGACCACCCAGAGGGCAACAGTCTGAGGCTTCTCTCTGAGGCAGAGGTCTGGGAGCAGACAGATTCTTTGCTCTGACCCTCTGAAAAGACACAAAAAACCCACCAAAGAACAAAAACCCCCAGAAAACAAAAGCCTGAAAATCCAGTTTCCACAGAGCCCAGCCCGTTGAGACTCAACCCAAGCAAGATGATGGAAAACAACACAGGAGCCTCCCCCACCCCAGAAGACAAGCCAAAAGAACAAGAGGACAACCACCACAGGGTCCCCATAAAACTGTAAAACCCCAACATGAGGGAGAAAACAATATATTAAGCTCCCAGCATTTGTCCCCAAACCTGTATATTTCATACATAAAACTTTTTTTTAACTCGTTCTCACGATTCTTGTTTTTTTTTAATTTTTTTAACCTACTTAACATTACAACTAGAGGTTTAATACAATATTTCCATAATAGCTTTTTAACTTGAACTTTTTTTTTTAAGATTTTATTTATTTACTTGACAAACAAACATCCCAAGCAGGCAGAGAGGCAAGCAGAGGAGTGGGGGGAAGCAGGAACCCCACCAAGCAGAAAGCCCAATACGGAGCTCAATCCCAGGACCCTGAAACCATGACCTGAGTGAAGGCAGAGCCTTAACCCACTGAGCAATCCATGTGCCCCTAACTTGAACTTTTTTCATACATATAATTGTATTTCTTTTTGTCTTTTTTTAATATAATACAGATATAAGCTTCAAAATAATCCTTTTTCCTATTCGATGCTACCCATATATATAAATCAGTTTCAATCTCCCTTTATCTCTGGAAAGTTGAGTCCTTTAACAAGGATAACAAGAAACACCCAGGAAAAACAAAATAACCTTCCTCGCCCACATCGAGATTTATAACCACACTCCCATTTTATTCCCCTGTCAGTGTTTCTGTGTATTTGACTCTGTTCTGGGTTATATTAATCTTATTCTTGGAGTTCATTTTGGTTGGGATTTTCTTTTTTTTCTTGTCCTTTACTTTGTCGGTCTTGTTTGTTCTTGTTTATGTACCTTATACATCTTACTTTAGGGGCTCTTTCTGGCTGTGTTTTTTTTTTCTTCTCTCTCTCTCTCTTTATTACTGGTGGGGACTTCCGATTACTCCAAAACTTTCCAGGGTGTACCCTGCCTCGACTGTGGCTGATATATTCAGCTATACATTCCCTCAACAACTTCTCACCAAAATGACGAGGAGGAGGAACACCCAACAGAGGAAAAAATCAGAGACTGTGCCCTCCCCATTAGAACTATTGGATATGGACATAAACAGTATGTTGGAAAGGGAATTCAAGATAATAATTATCCAGGCAATGGCTAGGTTGGAGAAGACCATTAGTGACAACACAGAATCTCTAAGGGTGGAAGTAAGAGCCAATATGGCAGAAGTTAAAATGCTATCAATGAGATCCAATCTAATCTAAATACTCTAACAGCTGGGTTAACTGAGGCAGAAGACAGAATCAGTGATCTAAAAGACAAGCTGATAGAAAAGAAAGATCAGGAGCCCTGAAACAAACAGCTTAGAAGCCATGAAAACAGAATTAGGGAAATAAATGATGCCATGAAACATTCCAACATCAGAATTATTGGGATCCCTGAGGGAGTAGAGAAAGAAAGAAGAATAGAAGATACAGCTGAATAAATTCTGGATGAAAATTTCCCCAATCTGGGGAATGGAACAAGTTTCGTGACCTAGAAGCAGAAAGGATACCCCGCCAAGATCAATGATCTAGAAAGAAATCCAGACACTTAACTGTGAAATTCACGTATCATAATTTCAGACAGGAGGTCTTACGGACAGCTAGGGGGAATAGATCCCTTACATACAGAGGAAGGACCAACAGAATAACGTCAGATCTTCCAAAGAAATCTGACAAGCCAGAAAGGGCTGGCAAGACATTCAGGGCACTAAGTGAGAAGAACATGCAGCCAAGAATACCTTATCCAGCAAGGCTGACATTCAAAATGGATGGAGAGATAAAGAGCTTCCAATAATCGCAAAATTTAAAAAGATATGTGACCACACAGCTGGCACTACAAGAAATGTTAAGGGGTGTTCTATAAAAGAAGAAAGATCCCAAGTGCCATAAAACAGAAATTTACAGAGACAATCATAGAAACAAGGATTACACAGACAACATGATATCAATAAAAACTTGTATTTCAATAATTACTCTCAACATGAACGGCCTAAATGCTCCCATAAAACAGCATTGGGTGGCAGACTAGTTAAAATGACAGGACCCGGCCATATGCTGTCTATAACAGACACATTTGGAACCTAAAGATATATCCAGACTGAAAGTGGAGGGATGGAGAACCATCTTTCATGCCAATGGGCCTCAAAAGAAAGCTGCGATAGCAATTCTCATATCAGATAAATTAGATTTTAAGCTTAAGACTGTAGTCAGAGATACAGAAGGATACTATATCATTCTTAAAGTGTCTATCCACCAAGAGTATCTAACAATTGTAAATATTTATGCCCCCAATATGGGAGCAGACAACTATATAAGCCAACCATTAATCAAAATAAAGAGTCATGGGGTGCCTGGGTGGCTCAGTGGGTTAAAGCCTCTGCCCAGGGTCCTGGGATCAAGCCCTGCATCAGGGAGCCTGCTTCTTCCTCTCTCTCTGCCTGCTTCTCTGCCTACTTGTGATCTTTGTCTGTCAAATAAATAAATAAAACCTTATAAACAAAATAGTCATATTGATATGAATACATTAATTGTAGGAGATCTTAACATAGCACTCTCAGTAACATATCATCCAAGCAGAAAGTCAATAAAGAAACAAAAGCACTGAATGACATATTGAACCAGATGAACCTCTTAGATATATAAAGAACATTCTACCCTAAAAAAACAGAATACTCATTCTTCTTGAGCTCACTTTCCCCAGAACAGACCGTATATACTGGGTCACAAAGCAGGAATTAACAGATACCGAAAGACTGAGATTATTCCCTGCATATTCTCAGACCACAATGCTTTGAAACTGAACCACAAGAACTGAATCACAAGAAAAAGTTTGGAAGGAATTCAAACACTTGGAAGCTAAAGACCACCCTGCTCAAGAATGTTTGGATCAACCAGGAAATCAAAGAACAACTTAAAACAATTCATATAAGCCAAGGAGAATGAAGACACATCAGTCCAAAACCTATAGGATACAGCAAAGGTGGTTCTAAGGGGGAAATTCATAGTCATCCAAGGCTCCCTCAAAAAAAACTGAAAAATCCCAAATACATCAGCTCTCTTTAAACCCTAAAGAACTGAGAATCAAAAAACAAATTAAGCCAACCCCACACACAAGAAGGGAAATAATCAAGATCAAAGCAGAGATCAATGAGATAGGACCTAAAGAAACAGCAGAACATATCAAAAAAAACTAGAAGCAGATTCTTTCAAAGAATCAATGAGATCAATAAACCACTGGCCAAGCTAACCCAAAAGAAAAGAGACAGGACCCAAATTACTAAAATTATGAATGAAAAGGGAGCAATCACGATTAACACCAAGGAAATAGAAAAAATCATCAGAAATAACTATCAACAGTTATATGCCAATAAGTTAAGCAATCTAGATGAAATGGATGCATTCCCAGAAATCTATAAACTTCCAAAACTGAATCAGGAAGAAACTGACAACCTGAACAGACCAATTGAAGCAGTGATCAAAAACCCCCCCAAAAAACAAGAGTCAGGACCTGACGGATTCTCTGGAGAATTCTACCTAACATTCAAAAAGGAAATAATACCTACTCTCCTGAAGCTGTTTCAAAAAATAGAGAAGGAAAACTTCCAGACTCTTTCTATGAAGCCAGCATTCCCCTGATCCCGAAACCAGGCAAAGACCCCACATGAAAAAGGAGAATTTCAGACCAATATCCCTGATGAATATGGATGCCAAGATTCTCACCAAGATCCTAGCTAATAGGATCCAAAAGTACATTAAAAAGATTACCCACCATGACCAGGTAGTTGTTTTCCCTGAGATGCAAGGGTGGTTCGACATCCACAAATCAATCAACGTGATAGAACAAATCAATAAAAGAACCACATGGTCCTCTCAATGCAGAAAAAGCAGGTGACAAAATACAGCATCCATTCCTGATTAAAACAATTCAAAGTATAAGGACAGAGGGAACATTCCTCAACTTCATAAAATCTATGAAAAACCCACAGAAGTTATCATTTTCAATGACGAAAAACTGACAGCCTTCCCACTGATATCAGGAACATGACAAGGATGCCTACTCTCGCCACTGTTGTTCAACATAGTACTAGAAGTCCTAGCAACAGCAATCAGAAAACAAAAGAAATAAAAGGTATTCAAACTGGCAAAGAAGAAGTCAAACTCTCTCTCTTCACAGATGACATACTTTATATGAAAAATCCAAAAAACTCCACTCCCAAACTACTAGAACTCACAGAGCAATTCAGTAATGTGGCAGGATACAGCATCAGTATACAGAAATTGGCTGCTTTCTTATACACTAAAAATGAAAATAAAGAAAGGGAAAAGAGAGAATCGATTCCATTTACTATACCTACCTGGGAATAAACTTAACCAAAGAGTTTAAAGGATGTGTACTCTAGGAACTACAGAATACTCATGAAAGAAACTGAAGACACAAAAAGATGGAAAAGCATTCCATGCTCATGGATCAAAGAATAAACATTGTTAAAATGCCTTTACTGTGCAGAGCAATCTATACTTTCAATGCCATCCTGATCATAATTTCTATCAGCATTACGCAAAGAGCTGGAACAAACAATCCTAAAATTTTTATGGAACCAGAAGAGACCACAAATTGCTAAGGAAATGCTGAAAAAGAAAAACAAAACTGGAAGCACCACATTGCCTGATTTCAAGCTTTACTACAAAGCTGTGATCACCAAGACAGCATGGTACTGGCACAAAAACAGACATACAGAACAATGGAACCAAGTAGAGAGTCCAAATATGTACCTTCCACTCTATGGTCAAATAATCTTCAACAAAGCAAGAATAAAATATCTAGTGGAAAACAGTCCCTTCAATAAATGGTGCTGGGAAAAGAGGACAGCTGTGTGTAGAAGAATGAAAGTCAACCATTCTCTTACACCATACACCAAGATAAACTTGAAATGGATAAAGACCTCAACGTGATGCAGGAATCTATCAAAATGCTAGAGGAGAAATAGACCGTAACCTCTTCGACCTCAGCCACAGAAACTTCTTCCAAGATATGTCTCCAAAGGCAAAGGAAACAAAAGCAAAAAAGAACTTTTAGGACTTCATCAAGATCAAAAACTTGTGCTCAGTCAAGAAAGCAGTCAACAAAGAAAGAGGCAACCCACAAAATGGGAGAGGATATTCGCAAATGACACTACAAAGGGCTGATACCCAAGATCTATAAAGTACTCCTCAAACTCAACACACAATACAGATAATCGCATCCAAAAATGGGCAGAAGACATGAACAGACACTTCTCCAAAGAAGACATATAAATGACTAAAAGACACAGGAAAAAATGTTCATCACCATTACCCATCAGGGAGATTCAAATCAAAACCACATTGAGATACCACCTTACACCAGTTAGAAGGGCCAAAATTAGCAAGACAGGAAACAACATGTGTTGGAGGGGATGTGGAGAAACCCTCCAACACATGTTGGAGGGAACCCTCTTACACTGTTGGTGGGAATGCAAGTTGGTGCAGCCACTTTGGAGAACAGTGTGGAGATTCCTCAAGAAATTAAAAATAGAGCTTCCCTATGACCCTGCCATTGCACCACTAGATATTTACCCCAAAGATACAGATGTAGTGAAAAGAAGGGTATCTGTACCCCAATGTTTATAGCAGCAATGGTCACAGTTGCCAAACTGAGAAAGAACCAAGATGCCCTTCAACGGACGAATGGATAAAGAAGATATGGTCCATATATACAATGGAATATTATGCCTCCATAAGAAAGGATGATTACCCAAATTTTGTAGCAACATGGATATGACTGAAGAAGATTATGCTGAGTGAAATAAGTCAAGCAGAGAGCCAACTGTCATATAGTTTCACTTACTTGTGAAGCATAAGGAATAACACAGAGAACATAGGGAGATGGAGAGGAGAAGTGAGTTGGGGGAAATCAGAGGGGGAGATGAACCATGAGAGACTGTAGACTCTGAGAAACAAACTGAGGCTTTTATAGGGGATGGGAGTGGGCGGGTTACATGAGCCTGATGGTGGGTACTAAGGAGGACATGTATAGCATGGAGCACTGGGTCTGGTGCATAAAAAATGAATCTTGGAACACACACAAAAAAGGTAAAATAAAATTTTAATAAAATAAAAAAGCAGGGAGATTACAGAATGTATACAACTTAAAATACGTATTTTCTAAAAATCACTCACTGTTATAATTTGTCATATAAACAAATACCGTAAAGAATTTCTGTAATTTGGGGCACCTGGGTGGCTCAGTGGGTTAAGCCTCTGCCTTCGGCTCAGGTCATGATCTCAGGGTCTTGAGATCAAGCCCCACATCAGGCTCTCTGCTCAGCAGGGAGCCTGCTTCCCCCTCTCTCTGCTTGCCTCTCTGCCTGCTTGTCATTTCTCTTTCTCAATCAAATATATTAATAAAATATATATTAAAAAAAAGAATTTCTGTAATCTGTCATGTGAAAAAGTACTGTAAAGAAAGCATTAAAATTGAAGTCCAAGAATTTCTGGTTTATGGTGCTTAAAATCATATATTAGTAAAAAGATTTATAAAACTTTTCTGCTAATACTCCGTAATTTTTCAGTAAGACAAATATTTGATTTTAACATTATTATCTTCCTTAATGGAACAAATAACATCACGAAAACATAACGCAGAAGGACACACATAAGGCAGGAAAGGAACAGGTGACCTCTATTTTGTCATCCATTCACTACTTTATTAATTCACACCTACATTCAAAAATCATTTGAGTACTACTAGATTCAATTACTACGTAGACTAGGAAGTTGAGACTAGGAGGACTAAAACCCTGGTTTCAAGAACTTTATAGTCTATGAGAGAAAGACAGAGAAACAACATAATACAATGTGAAAAACTGTCTGGGAGCATTTAGAAAGGACAACTTACCCCAAAAGGGGGACAAGGAAAGTCTCCTAAAGGAAGAACTCTCCAGATTCACCATAAAGATGAACAGTGGGTGAAAATACGTAAGATGTCAGCAGAAAAAAACTATAAAACATAAACAAAAAAACATCAAAAACCTGGAAAAAAAAAAAAAAAGCAATGTGCTACATGACAAACTTGTTCCAAAGATTAAGTTCTCAAATTACTCTAAAGACTCTTCCAATTTAAGCTGAAATTCTAACAGCCTTGCCCTTGGAACCTGAAAAAATAGTTCTAACATTCTTCTAGCAAATCTGAAAGGCAAGACTCTGGAGAAAATTTTTAAAGAAAAAGAAACAGAGGAAATAGTTTTTCCTAGATATTAAGATTTCCTCATCAACCAAAGAATGTGAATGTGACAAAGGTAATCTGAAACTAACGGCGGAGGTGGCCCCCAAACAGATACATGCTAAGAAAGAAAACATCAAATAAAGCCTAAATCCAGCAAGAGAAGACTGAAACAGAAATCAATGATATAGAAATTTAAAAAAAAAGCAACAGTAAAACAAATTAACAAAACTAGAAGGTATTTCTTTGAAAAAATTAACAAGATTGATAAACCCCAGCCAGACCTACCAAAATGAGAAAGTACCCCTGAAACAAATAATGTATTATATATTAATAATAAAATTTTTAAAAAATAAACAAAAATAAAGAAAACGGACCCAAATCAGTAAAATCATAAATGAAAGAAAGATCACAACCAACACCAAAGAAATAAAATTGTAAAAACATCATGAGCAACTATATGCCAACAAATTAGGTAATATGGAAGAAATGGATACATCCCTAGAAACATATAAACTAACAAAACTGAAACAGGAAGGAAGAGAAAACCTGAACAGACACATAACCAGCAAAGAAATTGAAGCAATAATCCCAAATCTCCCAACAAACCAGAGTCCAGTCCAGATCGCTTCCCAGGGAATTCTACCAAGCATTTAAAGAAGACCTAATACCTATTCTTCCAAAACTGTCCAAATAAATTGAAATGTGAGGAAAACTTACAAACTCATTGTATGAAGTCATCACTACCTTGATCCTAAAACCAGACAAAGACCCCCCCCCCCAAAAGGAGAATTACAGACCAATACCCTGATAAACATGGGATGTAAAAATTCTCACCAAGATACTAGTGAATAGGGGGCACCTGGGTGGCTCAGTGTGTTAAACCTCTGCCTTTTGGGCTGCCTGGGTGGCTCAGTGGGTTAAGCCTCTGCCTTCAGCTTAGGTCATGATCTCAGGTCCTGGGATCGAGTCCCATATCGGGCTCTCTGCTAGGAAGGGAGCCTACTTCCTCCTCCCTCTCTCTCGCTTGCTCTCTCTCTCTCTCTTTCTCAAAAAAACAAAAACAAAAACCCTCTGCCTTTGGCTCAGGTCATGATCTTAGGGTCCTAGAATTGAGCCCTGATGGGGTTCTCTGCTCAGCAGGGTACCTGCTTCCTCCTCTCTCTCCCTCTGCCTACTTGTGATCTCTGTAAATAAATAAATAAATAATATCTTTAAAAATTAAAAAAAAAAAAAAGAAGAAGAAGAAGAATCACTTTAAAAAAAAAAGATACTAGTAAATAGGATCCAACAGTATACCAAAAGGATTATTCACCACCACCACCAGGAGCAGGATTTATTCCTGGGCCGCAGGGGTGGTTCAACATCTGCAAATCAATGTGATACACTACATTTTAAGAGAAAAGATAAGAACCATTTAATCCTCTCAATGGATGCAGAAAAAGCTTTTGACAAAATATAGCATCTTTTTTTTTAAGATTTTATTTATCTTTTTGTCAGATAGAGAGATGGCACAAGCAGGGGAAGGGGCAGGCAGAGGGCAAAGCAGGCATCCTGCTGAGCAAGGAGCCTGATGTGGGACTGGATCCGAGGAACCTGGCATCACGATCTGAGCCGAAGGCAACCACTTAACCAGCTGAGCCACCCAGGAGTCGCTACAGCATCCTTTCTTGATACCAAAAAAAAAAAAAAACCCAAAAACAAAAAACAAAAAAACACTCCATAATGTAGGAATAGAGGGAACATACCTAAACATCACAAAGGCCATACAAAAGATCCACAGAGACTATCATACTCAATAGGGAAAAACTGAGAGTTTTCCCCCTAAGGTCAGGAATATGACACAGAACATCGACTCTCATCACTGTTGTTCAAAACAGTACTAGAAGTCCTAGCCTCAGCAATCAGTCAACAAAAAAAAATAAAAGGCATCCAAATCAGCAAAAAGGAAGTCAAACTTTCACTCTTCATAGATACTCTACATAAAAAACCCAAAAAACTCCACCAAGAAATTGCTAGACTGAAACAGGAGTTCATCAAAGTCACAGGATATAAAATCAACATAAGAAGTCAGTTGCATTTCTATGCACTAGCAAAGAAGCAGCAGAAAGAGAAATCAACAAATCAATCCTGTTTACAATTGCACTAAGAAGGAACTGATACCTAGGAATAAACCTAACCAGAGAGGTACCCTAAGCACTACACAACACTTACGAAAGAAACTGAGGAAGACAAAAAGAAATCCAAAAACGTTTGTGCTCATGGACTGAAAGAACAAACAATGTTTAAAAAGTCTATTCTACCCAAAGCAATCTACATATTCAATGAAATCTCTAACAAAATACCATCAGCATTTTTCACAGACTGGAACATAATCAATCCTAAAATGTGTACGGAACCAGAAAAGTCATCAAATAGACAAAGAACTGCTGAAAATCAAAGATGAAGGTAAAACAATTCACAGACTTCAAACTGTATTACAAAACTGTAATCATCAAAACAGTATGGAACTCACACACAAAAAAACACAAACACACTGCTCAATGGAACAGAATAAAGAACCCAGAAATGGACACCTTAATTCTATCATCAACTACCCTTGAACAAAGCAGAAATGACTATCCAATGGAAAATGAAAAGTCTCTTTAACAAATGGTGGGAAAACTGGACAGACACATGCAGAAGAATGAGATTTGACCACGTTCTTTCTTTTTTTCTTTTTTAATTTTTAAAGATTTTATTTTTTATTTCACAGACAGAAATCTCAAGTAGGCAGAGAGGCAGGCACAGAGAGAGGGGGAGGCAGGCTCCCTGCCGAGCAGAGAGAGCCTGATGCGGGGCTCAATCCCAGGACCCTGGTATCATGACCCAAGCCGAAAGCAGAGGCTTTAACCCACTGAGCCACCCAGGCACCCCTTGACCACTTTCTTAAACCATACACAAAAATAAACTCAAATACGATGAAAAACCTAAATGTGAGACAGGCATCCACCCAAGTCCTAGAAGAGAACAATAGGCAGAAACCTCTGTGACCTTGGCCACAGCAACGTATTGCTAGACACAACTTCAAAGGCAAAAGAAACAAAAGCAAAAATGAACTATCAAGACTTGATGAAGATAAAAAACTTTTGCACAGCAAAGGGAGCAGTTGACAAAACTAAAAGGCATCCTATGGAATGGAAGAAGTATTTGCAAATGCCATCAGATAAAGGGCTAGTATCCAAAATCTATAAAAAACTTATCAAACTCAGCACCCAAAGAACAAATAATCCAATCAAGACATGGACAGAAGACACCAGACATTTCCAAAGAAGACACACAAATGGCCAACATGAAAAGATGTTCAACATCACTCATCATTAGGGAAATACAAACCAAAACCACAATTAACTGTCACCTCACACCTGTCAGAATGGCTAAAATGAACAACTCATGAAACAACAAATGTTGGCAAGGATGCAAAGAAAGTGGAACACTCTTATACTGTTGGTGGGAATGCGAGCTGATGCACCCACTGGAGAACAGCATGGAGGCTCCTCAAAAATTTAAAAATGGAACATCCTTAAGACCCAACAGTTTAATTACTAGGTATTCATCTATCTAAAGGATAGTGATTCAGTGATTCAAAGGGGCACATGCACCCTACTGTGTATAGCAGGAATGCCCACAAAAGCCAAACTATGGAAAGGGCCCAGATATCCATTAACAGATGAATGCATAAAGAAAATGTGGTGTGTATATACATATTCAATGGGATAATAGCCATCAAAAAGAATGGAATTGTGCAATTTGTAATGACTAAAAGGAACCAGAGGGTATTATGCTAAGTGGAATCAATCAGAGAAAGACAATTAATTATATGATTTCATGTATGGTATTTAAGAAACAAAACAGGAATATCAAGGAAGGGAAGGAAAAATAAAACAAAAATAGTCAAGCAAACCATAAGAGACACTTAACTATAGGGAACAAACTGAGGTTTGCCAGAGTGGAAAGAGTGGAGGAATAGGGTTACCAAGTGATGGGCATTAAGGAGGGCACTTGAAGTAATGAGGACTGGATGTTTCATGCAACTGATGAATTTTAAATTCTACCCCTAAAACTAATAATACAGTATATGTTAACTAAATTGAGTTTAAGTAAAAAATATTAAATAAATAAATAAAACACATTAGTGGGAAATTTGGCAGAACACGAATAGGCCTATATCTTAGAAGTTCTATATCAATGCTCATTCCCTGATCTTGAAAATTACATTGTTGTAACGTAAGAGGATGCCTGGTTTTCAGTAAACACAAAGCAACGTATTTATGAGTGAAGAGGTCTATGTCTGTCACTTATTTTCAAACAGTTGAGGAAAAAAATTGTGTCTGTGGGAAGAGAAGGGGAAAGAGAGCACATAAAAACATTAAAATATTAACATTTGATGAATCTGGGTGAAGGTACATGGGAATTGTTTGTACTGTTTCTGTAACATATCTGTAAATCTGAAATTAAGCCAAAAGAAAAAACTAGAAAACAATGTACTTTTCAGTTAATGGTGTTAGGATATTTTATCTATATGGAAAAATTAAACCCCTATCTCACAAATACATAAAAATCAATTCTAAGCAAATAAATGCTAATTATGAAGAGCAAAATATTAACTTTAAGAAAACATAAGGTATCTTTATGACCTTGAGATAGAAGAAAGGATTTTTTTTTTTAAGATTTTATTTATTTATTTATTTGACAGAGAGCGATGTCACAAGTAGGCAGAGAGGCAGACAGAGAGGTGGGGAAGCAGGCTCCCCGCTAAGCAGAGAGCCCACTACGACCTCCATCCCAGGACCATGGACCGCGAGATCATGACCTGAGCCGAAGGTGGAGGTTTAACTCATTGAGCCACCCAGGCAACTAAGAAAGGATTTCTTAAAACAAAACAAAGAAAGCAAAACCAAAGGACTGATAAACCTGACCAAAAAAAAAAAAAAAAAAAAAAGACAAGAAAAAAATGTCCAGAGAAAGACTAAAGATGAGCCACAGACTGAAAGACGATTCAAGTAACCGGTAAAATGTTAGCATCTAAAATTCAGAGACAAGAAAAAAAACAATTAAAAATAGAAACTCCACAGAACAGTACTAGATTTGAGGAAGATATAGAGAAGAGCTCATATACTATTGACATGAGAATAAACTAGTACAACTAAATTGGTGGCCAAACTGGTAATATTTAGAAAGATCAAAGGATAGGACTGAAAAAACTCATTTGAGTGCTCAGAGGAAGACAGGAATAAGAATGCTCACTAAGCAATACCCCTAAGAGTAAAAATTTAGAAACAGGGGTGACTGGGTGGCTCTGTGTGTTAAGCCTCTGCCTTCAGCTCAGGTCATGATCCCAGCATCCCGGGATTGAGCCCCACATTGGGCTCTCTGCTCAGCAGGGAGCCTGCTTCCCCCTCTCCCCCCTGCTTACCTCTCTGCCTACTTGTGATTTCTCTGTCAAATAAATAAATAAAATTGCTTAAAAAAAAAAACAGAACAAAACTCAGAAACAACCTAAGACTAAGAAGATACAATCAACAACACAAGACTGTTACAATTAGAATAAAAAAATTAGAGCTCCAAGTACCAATCCATGCCAAAATTTTTTAAGCACACTATTTAATGAGTAGTTCCAGTTTTGCCAGTTGAAAAGTTCTGGAGATTGCTGCAAACATGAATATACTTAACCTTACTCAACTGTATAGTTAAGATGATAATTGTTACATTGTATACATTTTGCCACAATTAAAAAGAAACCCCTCAAAAGCCATATATAAACGGATCTTTATACTGTTCCTGAGTACATATATATGGTAGCAAAAGTATAAGTATAAAGACATTTGTGCAATACACTCCAAAATTAGGATAGCAGTAATCTCTGGACAAAGAAGAAGAGGCCTAGGTACTGACAAATTTTTTTTGGAAGGGTACTGACAAATTTTATTTCTTCGATCAACCTGAAGCAATAATAATTTACTAGAATTTGAGAGAGCTGTGAGTGGATATATGTGTATTCACACATTTTTCTGCTGTTTAAAATTTTTCTTTTTAAAAGGAGGAACATCACACACAAAAAAATGAAAAATAAAAAAGAAAATAATAAAGTAGAAAGAGAGAATGGTAGGCAATGTTTGGGGAAGTAGTTGAGAATGAATGAGCAAAGAGCCAGATATGACCTGGAAGGCAGGGTTCAACACATAAAGGACAGGTACACTTGCAAACTCAGACTTTACCTGCAGCAAGAGGTGCAGGCAAGTGCAAGGCTGGGAAATAAGCATGAACACCACAGATAAAAAGAGGAGGAAAGCAGCAACACTGATGATGAAAGACCAAGAAATCTGAAGTGCCTCAACTAGAAAAACTGGGTTCATTTTATTATAATTCTGTAATTTTATTTACTTCCAATTAACCAAAATCAAAAATCGACTACAAGCTAGGAACTATGTGAGGCCAATGGGATCTAGCACTGACAGCCACAGTCCCAGATCTCTTGCAGCTTACAGTTTAACAGCAAGACACAGAAATCAGATTATGAGAAGTTCTTTAAGAAAGAACACCACAAAATCTTCATTAACATTTTGCTCTACCAGGATCTAGCCAAACGACTCTGAGCAAAGAGTGTTTTCTTTTACACTTTGCATTATTTCGGTGTGAAACGTGGAACTAAACTACATCAGTGATGTACAACTTTTTGTCCATCCCAACAAATCTCAGTGAGCAACACGTAAAAGCTTACTACAGGAAGAATTCACCAAACAGGGGAGAAAGAAGAGGCAACATGAAGAAGAAATCTTCTTGCCTTTTCTCTGCCCTCATCTCCATTCTCTGGTTCAGAATCCTTGCTGACCCACATTATTTCCAAATTTGGGATTCTTTTTTTTTTTAAGAGTTTTTTTTGTTTGTTTGTTTACTCATTTGAGAAAGATACAGAGACAAAGCACAAGCAGAGGGAGAAGCAGAGAGAGAAGGAGAAACAGACTCCCTGCTGAGCGGGGAGCCAGACATGGGGCTTGATCCCATGACCTGGGGATCATGACCTGAGCCGAAGGCAGACACTCAACCACCTGAGCCACCCAGGTGCCCCAAATTTGGGATTCTTAAACTCCATGAAACCAAGCTATCGAGACTAATTTTAAAACAAAACAACCTACCTGTATGATTCCTGTATGATACCTTTAAATCAAAGATCAAATGCAGTTTCAGTGTTATGCAATTTATATCATTTTGCTTACTAAAAATTCATGTTTATCTATTAACTTTGCAATGAAAATAGTTGAGAATCACTGTAAAAATTAAAGGTAGCCAGAAATTCTTTGCTATTCGCCCCACTGAGAGGTATAGTCTAATTTTCCTCCCCATTTAACCTTCCTTTAGTTCATCTAGAGCACTGTTTCAGAATATCAGACATGATTCTATCCCAAGTTAAAAAAAAAAAAAGCAAAAAAGAAGTACTAAACATAAGGTATAAAATTTTCAACTTGATTTCAATACCTTTAAATTTTAAAGCCTCCTAATATCAATAACCAGTTCCTTGAACAAAAAGGAAATGGCCACACACATTTATAACTATATATATATATATATATATATATATATAAATGTTACCCATTTATATACCCATAATATATATATATATTTATATTTATATATATATATTTATACCCATAAATATATATATATAAAATAAATGGGTAACACATATTTCATAGATGTGAAATACAAATGATAAAACAAGAAAATAAACCAAACAAAAAAAATTTTTTTAAAAAGGCAAACTAAAGACATCCATCAAAAAATAAAATTTAAGGGGCGCCTGGGTGGCTCAGTGGGTTAAAGCCTCTGCCTTCGGCTCAGGTCATGATCTCAGGTCCTGGGATCGAGCCCCGCATCAGGCTCTCTGCTTAGCAGGGAGCCTGCTTCCTCCTCTCTCTCTGCCTGCATCTCTGCCCGCTTATGATCTCTCTCTCTGTGTCAAATAAATAAATCAAATCTTTTTTTAAAAAATAATAAATAATAAATAAATAAATAAATAAATAAATTTAAAATATGCTAAACACGATGCTGGTGTAACTATGGGAAAAGTATAATACATAATTACACACCACTAGAAATCAATTCCACCTTGCTTAAGAGGTAACTTGACAAAATATAGTAATTTTTATTCATATGCTTTGACTTAAAATTCTATATGAAATTTGCCCTCAGAACAAAAGTAGTCTGTAGGCTGCCTCCAAAGCTAGCTATGAACAATTCTTCTCCCTCAGGACACAACCCCCACTCCCCAACAAGGGATGGAGGCTATTTCCTCTCCACTTGAATCTGGGATGGCTTAGCCATTTATTTTGATATATGGTATAGTATGTTGGTGCAGTTGTGGGAACAGCATTCTCAGAGGCCAGATGGCTTCTCTTCTTTTTAGCTCTCTTGGTAGTCAACCACCAATTAAGACACTACCAGGATGTAAAGAAGTCACAAAGGCCAGAGAATGGCCAATCCTAACTGAATCAAGATACCTGGGCAAGAGGCGCAGTCCATCATCACGTGATACCAGCAGAACGACCAAATTAATGAGAAATCATGACAAAGAACGAATCAGTTTGAAGCCATTGAGGTTTTTTTTGCTTTTTTGTTTTATAAAGATTTTATTTATTTATTTGACAGACAAATATCACAAGTAGGCAGAGAGGCAGGCAGAGAGAGGCGGAAGCAGGTTCCCTGCTGAGCAGAGAGTCCCATGCGGAGCTCGATCCCAGGACCCTGGGATCATGACCTGAGCCGAAGGCAGAGGCTTTAACCCACTGAGTCACCCAGGCACCCCAAAGCCATTGAGTTTTGCAGTGACTAGGGACACCTGGGTGTCTCAATCAGTTAAGGGGCTGCCTTCAGCTCAGGCCATGATCCCAGGGACCTGGGATTGAGTCCCACATGGGGCTCCTTGCTCAGGGCCGGCTTCTCCCTTGCCTGCCCCTCCCCCTGCTTGTGCTTACTTTCTCCCTCCCTATGTAAAATAAATAAATAAAGTCTTAAAAAAAAAAAAAAGGCAGTGATTCGCTATATAGCCAGAGATAAGTAAAGGTAAGAAAAGCAGGTGAAAATGAAAACTCTGGAGAAAAATGTTTAGCAGTACAAAAACTTAAAGGACAACTGCCATACATTCAGGTAACTATGTCATATATTTAAAACATTAGGGGCACCTGGCTGGCTCAAGAGGTCATGATTTTTGGCTTTGACTCAGGTCATGATCTCCAGGTCCTCAGATCAGGCCCTGCATCAGGCCCCTGCTTGGTGGGGAGTCTGCTTCTCTCTCTCTCTGCCCCTCCTCCCTGTTCATTCTCTCTCTAAAGTAAATAAATAAAATATTTTTTAAAATGTTTTTTAAAAAACATGAAATAATTTTAAAATACGTGAATTAGGGGAGCCTGGGTGGCTCAGTCAGTTAAGCATCTGACTCTTGATTTTGGATCAGGGTCATGATCTCAGGGTCATGACATCCTGCCCTGCATTGGACTCTCCCTTTCCCTTTCCCCACCTCTTTAAAAAAAAAAAAAAATTAAATTAAATTAAATACAAGATTGTATCCAACAGCTAACATCATCCTTAATGGGGGAAAACTGAGCTTTTCCCCTAAGGTCAGGAACAAGGCAAGAATGTCCACTCTCACCACTGTTATTTAACATAGCACTGGAAGTTCCAGCCACAGCAATCAGTCTACAAAAAGAAATACAAGACAATCAGATAAAGAAATTAAGGAAGGTATAGGTAAGGAAGAAGCAAAACTTTCACTATTTGCGGATGACATGATACTCTATATAGAAAACCTGAAAGCAAGTCCACCAAAACACTGCTAGAACTGATAAACAAATTCAGTAAAGTCGCAGGATACAAAAGCAATGTACAGAAATCTGTTGCATCTCTATACTCCAGTAATGAAGAAAGAGAAATTAAGAAAACAATCTTATTTCCAACTGTATCCAAAACAGTAAGATGTCTAAGAATAAACCTAAGCAAAGACTCATAATCTGAAAACTGATGAAAGAAATTGTAGAAGACACTAAGAAATGGAAAAACATTCCACGCTCATAGACTGGAAGAACAAATACTGTTAATTTGTCTATAACACCCAAAGCAATCTACACATTTAATGCAATCCCTATTAAAATACCAACAACAATTTCCACAGAATTAGAACAAACAACTCTAAAATTTGTATGGAATAATAAAAGATCCCAAATAACCAAAGGAATCTTCAAAGAGAAAAATAAAACTAGAGGTATCACAATTACATGCTTCAAGTTATACTGCAAAGCTGCAGGGATCAAAACAGTATGGTACTGGCACAAAAAGAAACAGATTAATGAAACAGAACGAAAACCCCAGAAAAAAACCTACAACTACATGGTTAATTCATCTTTGACAAAGTGGGAAAGAGTATCCAGTGAGAAATAGTCTCTTCAACAAACGGTACTGGGAAAACTAGACAGTAACACACAAAAGAAAGAAACTGGACCACTTACTCAGATCCTACAAAAAATTCAAAATGGATTAAAGACCTAAATGTGTAAACTGCAAACATAAAAATGCTAAGAGAACAAAACAGTAACTTCTTTCACATCAGCCATAAGAACTTTTTCCTAAATATGTCTCCTGAGGCAAAGGAAATAACAAAAACAAACTGAGACTAAATCAAAGTAAAAAGTTTCTGCATATGAAGGAAACAATCAACAAAACTAAAAGGTAACGTATGGAATGGGAGAAGATATATCCAAATAACATTATCTGATAAAGGATTAGCATCCAAAATATATAAAGAACCCCAAAAAACAAATAATCCAATTAGGCAGAAGGCATGAACACACAGACATACAGATGGCCAACAAAGATGCTCAACATTACTTCCCATCAGGGAAATGCAAATCAGAAGTACAATGAGGTATCACCTTGCACCTGTCAAAATAGCTAAAATCAACAAAAGAAACAACAGGTGTTGATGAGCATGTGGAGGGGAAAAAAAAAAAACCCACTTGCACTCCTGGTGAGAATGAAAACTGGTGCAGCCACTGTAGAAAACAGTATGAAGGTTCCCCCAAAACTGAAAAACAGAACTCCTCTATGATCCAGCAATCACACTCCTGGTTATTTACCCAAATAATACAGAAACACTAATCCAAAGGCATACAAGCACCTCTATATTTACAGTATCTCTATTTATAGTAGCTACAATATGGAAGCATCTAAAGCGTCCCTAGATTGATGAATGGCTAAAGAAAATGGTGTGTGTGTGTGTGTGTGTGTGTGTGTGTGTGTGTGAGAGAGAGAGAGAGAAAGAGAAAGAGAGAGATAATAAATATTATTTAGCCATAAAAAAAGGAAGGAAATCTTCCCAGTTGCAATGACATGAATGGTCCTAGAAAGTATAATGCTAAGCAAAGTAAGTCAATCAGAGAGAGACAAATACCATGATTTCACATCTATATGTAACAAGAAACAAACAAGCAAAAGGGAAATAAAAGAAACAGAATTAAGAACTTATAGAGTCTTGGGGCGCCTGGGTGGCTCAGTGGGTTAAGCCGCTGCCTTTTGCTCAGGTCATGATCTCAGGATCCTGGGATTGGGTCCCGCATCGGGCTCTCTGCTCAGCAGGGAGCCTGCTTCCTCCTCTCTCTCTCTCTGCCTGCCTCTCTGCCTACTTGTGATCTCTGTAAAATAAATAAATAAAATCTTAAAAAAAAAAAAGAACTTATAGAGTCTTGGAGAGAACTGATGATTCCCAAAGGGGAGTGGGTAGGAGGACGGGTTAAATATGTAATGAGGTTTAAGAAGTGCACTTTGATCAGCATCAGGGATGTATGAAGTGTTGAATCACTATACTGTACACATGAAACTAATACAACACTACAAGTTTACTAACTGGAATTAAAATCAATACTTAAAAAATAATAAAGTACATGAATTACACTAACAGTGTATAAATGAAAAAACAAGCCTAATAAAAAACACATACACTATGGTTTTATTTATCATAAGCTTTCAAATGTTCATCAATATAGACCCAAAGATAACCCACAAATAATGTTTTAAATTCACTAGGTCTTTTTACCTTACATGTTAACAGCAGAATATTTTAGGAAAATAAATGAGTTCATTTTGTGTCACCACTTTACCACCCTCTATTTTGGGTTATTTGCACTTACTCTCTTCCACACCCCATCAGTGGAATTCCTAACTGAGTAGGTCTATCATCCTATTAACTCTGACCACTCATTCTTCAAAGAAATAAATCTGACTGAATCATTAATCCTCATTCAAAGTTCTTCACTCAGAAAAAACCCCATTCCACAATTTTAACTGAACCTATAATCCCACTAGCTTTTACAAAACCAGCAATTACACTCCCACTATAAATACTATCATCAAAAATGTCAAGAACACAGGATTATTGACATCAAGGAATATGATTTACATTACAAAAACTTTAGAATGGAATTATGTCCATCAGAGAATATGAACTGGTAATACAAACAATGACTTAATATTGAAAGTTAAGTCACAGAAAAACATCAGAATATTCTTTTGCTGAAATGAAGCTTTATCATGTACAGCAATTTTAACTTTTCTCTCTAAAGTAAGCATTTTAAGAAATTATGTAAGATTAAAAATTATTTCAATTTTTTTTAAGTTTTTTTTTTTTACTTTATTTTTTTGACAGAGAGAGCGAGAGAGAGAGCATGGGGGAAGAGCAAAGGGAGATGGAGAAGCAGGCCCTCTCCACTGAGCAGGGAGCCCAACATGGGGTTCAATCCCAGTACCTGGGATCATGACCTGAGCTGAAGGCTAAGGCAGACAGACACTCAACCGACTGAGCCACCCAGGCACCCCTAAAATATACTTAAGTTTATAATAATTGCTTAATATTCAATTAAGAAAAGACAATACACATTAATATGCTTGTAGAACCCTATAACTTAAAATCTGGTATATGGGTTGCCTGGTGGCTCTGCTGCTCCCCCTGCTTGTGCTCTGTCAAATAAATAAAATCATAAAATAAATAAATTATAAACAAATAAAATCTGATATGTATTCAGCTCACTGAAATGCTTTGTAATAGATTTCAAATTTTTTTTTCATCTAAATCTAAGAGCATAAACTATGATGGACTATTTTTTTAAGATTCTATTTATTTGTGAGAGAAAGAGACAAAGCACATGGGCATACACAAGCACACAATCAGTAGAAGCAGCAGGCAGAGGGAGAAGTAGGCTCCTTGCCAACCAAGGAGTCCAATGTGTGACTTGATCCCAGGACCCTGGGATCATGACTTGAGCCAAAAAGAGATGCTTAACTGACTGACCCATCCAGGTGTCCCTATGAGGGACTATTATTAAGAAATTAAAAAAAAAAAATTAAACACCACCAATTGAACTATACAACATATACCCATTTTAGACATTCAAATGTGTCTTAGAACTAATGAAATATGGGGTGCCTGAGTGGCTCAGTCAGTTGGGTATCTGCCTTCAGCTCAGGTTGTAATCTTGGGGTCCTGGGATCAAGCCCCATGTCAGGCTCCCTCCTCAGCTGGGAGTCTGCTTTTCCCTCTCCCTCTGCCCCTCCACTCTGCTCATGATCTGTTGTGCACAAAAGCACTCTCTCAAATAAAACCTTAAAAAAAAGAACTGTTGAAACATGGTAAATAAAAACATCTGAAAAAAACAAAATTCAAATCAAATATTGTTCATCTGAAGGAAAAGCCTCTGGAATACAGGTTTTGTAAAGTATCTCAATTCTGTTTTGGGAGATGCATTATGCACAGAATATTAATTATGCTACTGGAATTCAAGGTTACAACCAAAACCACTCTGCCCCTAGACACTCCCCAAAAATTCTGCAACTATATGAATACAGTTAATCTGCTGTATACTAACTCAGCCAGATAAGGAGAAAATAATGTGTTTATTTAATGAATGCACCTGAACATAAAATTTTTAGTACTATTTTACTTCAGAAAAGTGAACTAAAAAGCAATTTGTGAGTAAAACATTAATTTATAAAGAAGGAAAACTAGATTTCATTTAAACCATTTGTTTTCTAATTATTACACCACTTAAATAGAAAGCACTGTAAGAAAATGATGGCAATACATAATTGGTATATCAGATGCTTACCTTCAATCTTCCTCTCAACACTTACAAACCAGTCCTATAGAAGGTGCTGCTAATTCTGAATACCAACACAGAATCCTTTCCCCAAGATTTTACACTCAGATGTCAATGATGACAACCACATAAGCAGATAATTCAACATTCAAACACAACGCAGTAAGCTGTTGAAGACTGCTCAGATACACAATAAATATCTCAGTGTGATAGGGAAACAAAGGGAGAATACAGAAGTTGCTATTTTCCAGGAAAGCAGCTAACAATATTTATTCCAGAACTAGAAAAAGACCTGGGGAAGTCCCTTAGAATAAACTAAGAAGTGGAGGAAAGTTAGGTAAGCTGCAATATACTGAGGTTCCTTTCTAGGATGAATTTCTAAGTTAAATTAAAAATGGCATACACTCTGGAAGATATGAGGTCTTCTGACAGAGACCATTTAAATGAATATAACTGCTCTCCTATGAGCCCAATTAGCTTGCAATCAGAAAACCATATTAAGCAAAATAAGGAAATATCCCTCTAAATTGCCACTTAAAGGTAAGCACTTGAGAAAATTAAAACCTTTACAACTTAAGTGTTACTTCTCAGAAAATAACCACTTACACCAATATAGCTTAGTAAGCCACAACTGATAAATTAGGTAACAGGTGATACTAACATAGATAACAGAGTAAGCCAACTTATGCACTGTTTATATTCTTCAAGAATATAAACAATTTGTTTATATTGTTTATACCACAATATTTAACTGAAAAATCTGCATCATAATTACAGTATTACAAATCTCAAGCTGCTGAGAGTATTATCTGGCTATTTAGCTTTTTTAATGGGAAGTTTAAACCTTATACCTAGCAAGAGGAAGCTTGGACTCTACCATATGATAAAGATATAAAATAATCATAGCCAAATCATCAATTAGAAGTTACATTATGTATCATTTCTCCCCCTTTTGGCTAAAATCAACTGTAGAGTTTACATATGTCAACCTGACATTTTCAAAACAAAGAATCAGCCTGACAATGAAATGCATACCAAAAGCCATACTGTGCATCTTAATAATGTGGAAAGGATAACTGGACTTAATCAAAATTTAAAACTTTGGGTTTTAAAAGATACCATCAAAAAAGTGAAACAGATAACCTACAAAATTGTAGAAAATACTTACAAACTATACATATATAAAGAACTTATATCACTATATAAAGAACTCTTACAACTCAACAAGATAAAGATAGCCTAATTTAAAAATAAGAATCTGAAGAGACATTTCTCCAAAGACAATATGGAAATGACCAATATGCACGTAAAATGCTCAACATCATTAGTCACCAGGGAAATGCAAACCAAAACCACAATGAAGTATCACATTACACATACCAGAATGGCTACAGTCAAAAAGTCAGGCAGTTTATGTGACATGTGGAGAAATCAGGACTCTAAAACTACTGGTGAGAATATAAAATGGTCTCCCATTGGAAAACAGTCTGAAAGTTTCTCAAACAATTAAAAATAGAATTACCGGGGAGGAGCAAGATGACGGAATAAGAGACCTAAATTTCGTGTGGTACCAGGAATTCAGCTAATTACCAAACCATTCTGAACACCTACAAACTCAACAGGAAATCAAAGAAAACAGCAGCAATTCTATGAACAGAAAAGCGACCACTTTCTGGAAAGTAGGACATGTGGAGAAGTGAAACCAAGGTGGTATTTGGGAAGACAGAATGTGGCAGGAGAGGGTCCCTTCATCTCCGGCTACAGGCAAGTGATAGAGAAACCAAGCACAAAATCAGAACTTTTAGAAGTCTGTTCTGCTTAGGGATGTTACTCCTGGGCTAAGCAGGGGGTGGAACCCTCACTGGGACAGTGTGGCCACAGGACCCTCAGGATCACAGAAAGACTGGGGGTGCCAAAGTGTGGCAGAGCTCCCAGGTATCAGAGCAGGGAAGCCAGCTACAAAGACTGAGTCAAGGAAGGGGCCCTCAGCTAGGGGTTGCCATAAACACTGAACCGCGGCACAGCTGGACCACTACTCCTCAAGAGGGGATCCAACAAGCAGTAGATCGGGGAAACTCCGTTCCTCCCCCAGGGAAGAACAGCACCTGAGCACAAAGAGGAATCTGCTGGGTATGTAAACCCCAAACAGGTCATGTGCCAGAGACAGAAATGCTCAGTCACAGGCCAGGTAAGCAAGGAGTGCAGCTGGAGACCAGGGAGACAAGAGTAATTGACTATTTTTCTGTGAGGGCACACCAAGGGGTGGGGCCCCAAGTTCTCGGCTCTTCTGGGGCTAGAGATTGGGAGTCCACCATGTTCATTCTCAAACACGAAAGCTATACAGAAAGCTTTCAGGAAAAAAAGCTACTGAGAGCAAACCCTAGCAAGGGCAGTGCAATTCCACCTCAGGCAAGGACATTTGAGAATCACTGCAACAGGCCCTTCCCTCAGAAGATCAGCAGAACAACCAACTAAGACCAAGTTTACTGATCAATGAGAACCACAGAATACCAGGGCTGGGAGAATACAGCACATAGAATTCATAGCTTCTTCCCCATGATTCCTTAGTCTTTCAAAGTTAATTTTTTTAATTTTCTTTATCTTTTTCTATATTTCTTTAGAAATATTCTTCTTTCCAAGCAACATCTTATCAATTACTTTTTTAAAAAAATCTTCAATTTCATTTTACAGTCATATTCTATCCCTTTGTTGTATTTCGCCTTATTTTTTGTATATACATAAGCTTTTCTTTCTTCAAAATTTGGGATGCAGTTACTTCTAACAGACCAAAACATACCCCAAATCTATAGTATGGCTTTGTTTTAGTCTCCAGCATAGTCAACATTCTCTCCTTTTTTCTGTTTTCTGTTGTTGTCGTCGTTTTTGTTTCTGTTTTTATATTTTTCTTTATTTTCTCAACCAACTTATCTTACTAATTCCCTTTTTAAAATGTTTTTTAGTTTTTGTCTCTACAGCCATATTCCTTCTTACTTGCCCTTATTTTTACATATATATGTTTACCTTTCCTTAAAATTTTGGAAAGCAATTTCATCTAACAGACCAAAATACACCCAAAATCTAGTGTATGGCTATGTTTTATTCATCACTCTGATCATATTCTTTTTTATCCCCCTTCCTTTTCCCCCCAGGTTTCAGATCTCTTCTGATTTGTTTAGAGTGTATTTTTCTAAGGTCGTTGTTACCTTTTAGCATTTTGTTCTCTCATTCATGTATTCTTTTCTGGACAAAATGACAAAACGGAAAAACTCACCTCAAAAAAAAAAAAAAGGAACAAGAGGCAGTATCGACAGCCATGGACCTATAATACACAGTAAGATGTCGGAACTAGAGTTTAGAATGATGATTATAAAGACAGGGACTTGGAACAAAGCATAGAAGATACTAGAGAATAGAAAATACTAGCACAGGAGATACTAGAGAATCCCCTTCTGGAGAAATAGAAGAACTAAAATCTAACAGGTCAAAATCAGGCAAAAGTCAAAATCAGGTGCAATAAAAAAAATGGAGGCTCTAACTGTTAGAATAAATGAGGAAGAAATGAGAATTAGTGATATAAAAGACCAAATGATGGAGAATAAAAAAGCTGACCAAAACAGAGATAAAAAAAACTACTGGATTGTGAGGGAAGACTTTGAGAGATAAGTGATACCAAAAGATAAAACAGTATTAGAATAATTAGAATCCCAGAAGAAAAAGAAAGTGAGGTGCAGAAGGTATACCAGAGCAAATTATAGCAGAGAACTTCCCTGATTTGGGGAAGGAAACAGGCATTAAATACAGGGGGCACAGAACCCCCCCTCAAAATCAATAAAAATGGGTCAACACCCCATCATCTAATAGTAAAACTTACAAGTCTCAGAGACAAAGAGAAAATCCTGAAAGCAGCACAGGACAAGAGGTCCATAACATACAACTGTAGAAACATTATATTGGCAGCAGACCTATCCAGAGAGACCTGGCAGGCCAGAAAGGGCTGGCATGATGTATACAGAGCTCTAAATGGGAAAAATATGCATCCAAGAATAGTATATCCAGGTAGGCTGTCACTGAAAAAGGAAGGAGAAATAAAAAGCTTCCAGGACAAACAAAAACTTAAAGAATTTGTGAACACCAAACCAGCCATACAGGAAATATTGAAAAGGTCCTTGGGACGCCTGGGTGGCTCAGTTGGTTAAGCAGCTGCCTTCGGCTCAGGTCGTGATCCCAGCGTCCTGGGATCGAGTCCCACATCGGGCTCCTTGCTCCGCAGGGAGCCTGCTTCTCCCTCTGACTCTGCCTTCCACTCTGTCTGCCTGTGCTCGCTCTCGCTTGCTCTCTCTCTGACAAATAAATAAATAAAAAATCTTAAAAAAAAAAAAAAAAAAAAAAAAAAGAAAAGGTCCTCTAAGCAAAGAGAGAGCCTAAAAGTAACACAGACCAGAAAGGAATACAGAAAATATACAGTAATAGTCATCTTACAGGCAATACAATGACACTAAATTCACATCTTTCAACAGTTACCCTGAATGTTAATAGGCTAAATACTCCAATCAAAAGACACAGGGTATTAGATTGGATTTAAAAAGCCAAGACCCATCGATATACTGTCTGCAAGAGACTCATTTTAGACCCATAGACACCTACAAATTTAAAGTAAGGAGGTGGAAAACCATTTACATGCTAATGGACATCAAAAGAAAGCTGGTGTGGCAATCCTTACACCAGACAAATCAGATTTTAAGCCAAAGACAATAATAAGAGATGAAGAAGGAAACTGTATCATACAAAAAGGGTCTATCCAAGATCTAACAATTTTAAATAACAATTTTAAATATCTATGCTGCTAACATGGGAGCAATCAATTATAAGCCAATTAATAACAAAATCAAACACATAGATAATAATACAACAGTAGGAGGGGACTTTAACACCCCTTCACTTAAACGGACAAATCATCCAAGCAAAAGATCAACAAGGAAATAAAGGCTTTAAATGACACACTGGGCAAGATGGACTTCACAGATATATTCAGAACATTCCAACCCAAAGCAACAAACTACATATTCTTCTCTAGTGCACATGGACAGATCATCTAAGCAAAATTACAACAAGGAAATAAAGGCTTTAAATGATACACTGGACCAGATGGAATCACAGATATATTCAGAACATTCCATCCCAAAGCAATAGAATACACACTCTTCTCTAATGCACATGGTACATTTTCCAGAATAGAACATATCCTGGGTCACAAATCAGGTCTCAACCAAGTACCAAAAGACTGGGATCATTCCCTGCATATTTTCAGACCCCAATGCTTTGAAACTAGAACTCAATCACAAGAGGAAAGTTGGAAAGAACTCAAATCCATGGAAGCTAAAGAGCATCCTACTAAAGAATAAACGGGTCAACCAGGAAATTAAAGAATTTTTTTAAAAAATCATGGAAAAAAATGAAATAAAAGCACAATAGTTCAAAATCGTTGGGATGCAATGAAGGTGGTCCTGAGAGGAAAGCAGGTAGCAATACCAGCCATTCTCAAGAAAGTTCTCAAACACACAACCGAACCCTACACCTAAAGGAGCTGGAGAAAGAACAACAAACAAAACCTAAACCCAGCAGGAAAAGAGAAATTACAATACAGATTAGAACAGAAATCAATGAAATAGTAACCAAAAGAACAGGAGAACAGACCCACAAAACTAGGAGCTGGTTCTTTGAAAGAATCAATAAGAATGAAAAAACCCTGACCAGATGTATCAAAAAGGAAAGAGGAAAGACCCAAATAAAATCACAAATGAAAGAGGAGAGATCACAACCAACACCAAAGAAATACAAACGATTATGAGAAGATATTATAAGTAACTATATGCCAGCAAATTAGACAATCTGGAAGAAACGGACGCATTTCTAGAGACATATAAACTACCAAAACTGAAAAAGGAAGAAATAGAAAACCTGAAAAAACCCATAACCAGTAAGGAAATTGAAGGAGTCATCAAAAATCTCCCAACAAGCATGAGCCCAGGGCCATATGGCTTCCTAGGGGAATTCTACCAAAGATTTAAAGAATACTTTTTCTCCCAAAATTGTTCCAAAAAAATAGAAATGGAAGGAAAACTTCCAAACTCATTTTATTAAGCCAGCATTACCTTGATCCCAAGACCAGACAAAGACCCCATCAAAAAGGAGAATTGCAGACCAATATGCCTTGATGAACATGGATGCAAAAATTCTCATCAAAATCTAGCCAATAGGATCCAACAGTACATTAAAAGGATTATTCACCACCACCAAATGGGATTTATTCCTGGGCTGCAAAGTTGGTTCAATGTCCACAAATCAATCAATGTTATACAACATGTTAATAAAAGAAAGAACAAGGTGTACCTGGGTGGCTCAGTGGGTTAAAGACTCTGCCTTTAGCTCAGATCATGATCCCAGGGTCCTGGGAACGAGTCCCACATCAGTCCCACATGGGGCTCTCTGCTTGGCAGTAAGCCTGCTTCCCCCTCTCTCTCTCTCTGCCTGCCTCCCTGCCTACTTATGATCTCTCACTCTGTCAAATAAGTAAATTTAAAAAAAAAAAAAAAAAAAAGGGACGCCTGTGTGGCTCAGTTGGTTGAGCAGCTGCCTTCGGCTCAGGTCATGATCCCAGCATCCTGGGATCGAGTCCCACATCGGGCTCCTTGCTCAGCGGGGAGCCTGCTTCTCCCTCTGCCTCTGCCTGCCAT
>NC_081559.1:115119953-115154456 GCF_022355385.1 Mustela nigripes | reverse complement strand
CGATCCCAGCATCCTGGGATCGAGTCCCACATCGGGCTCCTTGCTCAGCGGGGAGCCTGCTTCTCCCTCTGCCTCTGCCTGCCATTCTGTCTGCCTGTGCTCGCTCTCTCCCCCTCTCTCTCTGATAAATAAATAAAATCTTTAAAAAAAAAAAAAAAGGAAAGAACAAAAGCCACATGATACTCTCAACAGATGTAGAAAAAGCATTTCAAAAGCGCAGCATCCTTTCTTGATTAAAATTCTTCACAGTGTAGAGCATATCTCAATATGATAATAAGCCATATAAGAAAAACCTACAGCAAATTGTCATTCTCAATGGAGAAAAACAGAGCTTTCCCCTAAGGTCTAGAACACAGCAGGGCTGTCCACTATCATCATGCTATTTAACATAGTACTGGAAGTCCTAGCCTCAGCAATCAGACAACAAAAAGAATCAAAGGGCATCCAAATCACCATAAAAGTCAAACTCATTCTTGGCAGATGATATGATATTTTATGAGGAAACCCAAAGCACTCCACCCGAAAACTGCCAGAACTCATACAGGAACTCAGTAGTGTCAGGATACAAAAAATATCAATGCACAAAAATCAGCTGCATTTCTATACACCAACAACAAGACAGAGAAATTAAGGAGTCAATCCCATTTACAACTGCACCCAAAACCATAAAATACCTAGGAATAAATCTAACCAAAGAGGTGAAGAATCTGTACTCAAAAAACTATGGAATACTCAAATTCAAATACTGAATAAGACAAAGAAATAGAAAAGCATTCATGCTCATAGATTGGAAGAACAAATACTGTGAAAATGTCTGTGCTACCTAGAGCAACCTACATATTTAATGCAATCCCCATCAAAATACCATCAACTCTTTTCAATGAAATGGAACCAAAAAATCCTAAAACTTGTATGGAACCAGAAAAGACCCTGAGTAGCCAGAGGAATGCTGAAAAAGAAAACCAAAATTTGTGGCATCACAATTCTGGACTTCAAGCTCTATTACAAAGCTGTAATCATCAAGACAATATGGTACACATAGATCAATGGAACAGAACAAACCCTCAACTCCATGGTCAACTGAACTTCAACAAAGCAGGAAAGAACATCTAGTGAAAAGAAAACAATACCTTCAACAAATGCTGTTGAGAAAATTGGATCGTCACATGCAGAAAAATGAAACTGGACCATTTCCTTATACCACACATAAAAACACTCCAAATGAATGAAAGACCTAAATGTGGGACAGTAATCCATCAAAATCCTAGAGGGGAACACAGGCAGCAACATCTTTGATCTGGGCCACAGCAACTTCTTCCTAGAAACACTGCCGAAGGCAAGGGAAGCAAGGGCAAAAATGAACTACTGGGACTTCATCAAGATAAAAAGCTTTTGCACAGCAAAGTAAAGAGTCAGCAAAACCAAAAGAAAACAGACAGAATAGGAGAAGATATCTGCAAATGACCTATCAGATAAAGGGTTAGTATCCAAAATCTCTAAAGAATTTATCCAACTCAACACCCAAAGAATGAAGAATCCAAACAAGAAATGGGCAGAAGGCATAACCAGACACCTCTGCAGAGAAGACATCCAAATGGCCAACACATGAAAAAGTGCCCAACATCACTCGGCATCAGGGAAAACAAATCAAAACCACAGTGAGATACCACTTCACACCTGTGAGAATGGCTAAAATTAACAAGTCAGGAAACAACAGATGTTGGTGAGGATGTGAAGAAAGGGGAACCCTCTTACACTGTTGGTGGGAATGCAAGCTGGTGCAGCCACTCTGGAAAACAGTATGGAGGTTCCTCAAAAAGTTGAAAATAGAGCTACCCTACAACCCAGCAACTGCACTACTGGGTATTCACCCTAAAGATACAAATGTATTGATCTGAAAGGCACGTGCACCTGAATGTTTATAGCAGCAATGCCCACAATAGCCAAACTATAGAAAGAGCCTAGATGTCCATCAACAGATGAATCGACAAAGAAGATGCAGGGTGTGTGTGTGTGTGTATACATACATACATACACACACATATGTATATGTATGTATATATATCCACATCCATGCAAATGGATGTGGATAGAACTAGAGGGTATTATACTAAGTGAAATATATATATATGTGTGTGTGTGTATATATGTATATATGTATGTGTGTGTATATCTCAACTCATCAGGTTACGCTTCCTAATTCTGATAGAGATGAGTATCTGTAAACGTCCTAGCACTCCCAATAACCTCCCCTCCCATCCCATCCCCAAAATAAGCTCAAGAGAAAAATGCCAGGTATTATAAGAATCATCAAGGAAAACAATTACTGCGTATTTGCCTGCAATACCAAATCCGTGCAGGCATGCGCGCGTGTGCACACACACACACAAAATGTGTAAATGTTAACAAGATTTAGCTATTAATATCAACTGTCTTAATTTTTTTGTTATTCTTTCAACATAATCATTTACACCTTAGTTTTAATTACTTATAACGCTATTGCACTCATCGAAGTGTCTTGTCTTGATCCTTAATGGCATTTATTTAGGAAATCACAGTTAAGTTTCTACAAAATAAAAGCAAACAAAAAGTTTATAGAATATAGTGTAATAAAGTAGTAGTATCAAAGAACTTGAAAGCAAGAAACTAGCTCTGGACTCAACATCTAGCTAAATAATTTTGTAAAAGTCATTTCATATCTAGATTAACACTGCTTATCTGTAAAATGAACTTGGCCCAGAGTCTAGAAAATCCATAACATCCTTTCCATTAGAACTACTATTTCAAAAAAACATATGTAAAGTAGGCCTTAAGGATTTCTCTCCTGTGGTCTGAAACTGTGCTGAGCTCTAACTCAAACTAAATATAACATGTGCTCTTACAAAAATCAGCGAGACTTTGTAAATAAGAGTTAAGTCACTCACAAACACCACTCCTGAAGTTCCTTCAAATTTTTATTTTTTTATATACTTTATATATTATATATAAAATACATTGTTATATCATATATTTTCATATATATTTATAATTATCAAATATTATTTGAAGGTAATAATGTTACCTCAAAGACTTACTCTTTAATAAAGTCAACTACATTTGAAACATTCTTTTGAACACTGAATTTTATTCCATTTATTCTAGTCTACAAGCCTCATATATCCACTTCGAAGTTTTGTGTCAAGCAGCTCCCTATATAATTGTCAAGTAAATGTCTCCACTAAGGATAATCTTTGCTCTCCATAGTTTCCATTTGCATGACCTTCAGTTAGCATCATTTAAGTAACACACCAGTTCCCCAACAACATGGGTAAAGCTTCAGTTAGCAGTCTCCTGTGGGTGACTGCATTAAGTACAAACTTTGCTGCTAGCTCCCTAGTCCACAAATCACTATGTAAATAATAGAGGAGCATCCTAACCAGAGGCCAATCACTTCACATCTTTCAAAATCTGTTGATGCACAGACTGCACATCTGTTAGTTACATATAGACAGCAATGCTTATAATAGTGTTGCCTCCCTGTCTGCCAGGGGTAAACTCATGTGACATTCTCATTTTTTTAAAGACTTTATTTACTTGAGAGAGAGACAGTATGAGAAGAGACAGCACAAGTTGCAGGGGGGCACCAGAAGAGAAGCAGAGTCCCCACCAAGCAGGGAACCAGATGCAGGGCTCAATCCTCAGACCCTGAGATCATGACCTGAGCAGAAGACAGACACTTAACCCACTGAGCCACCCAGGCACCCAAACCCATGAGACACTCTATAAAAACGGCCAAAAAAGGAAATTAGCCAACAAAGATCAAAGTACAACAAAGAAATGAAAACTGAAAGAGCAGCAAGAACAAAAACTGGTAACACTGAAGTGAAATGTGAATCAGATGAAAATAGTTGAGAAGAAATACTCGACCATAAAGTGTAGACTGTAGACAGACTGTAGATGAACAGCCATATAAACTTTGTGAATGAGAGCTTATGGATGTATATGAGAGAAGTAATTTAAGAAAAGGATGACAATGTTCCAGAGGAAGTAAAACACTTCACAATCAACAAAGTCACAGATTACTTCCTAACATAAAAAGCACAAAGGATAAAATACTGAAAATGATTCCACCTTAGAAGTAGGACAATTCATCAAAGCACTGAAAAGATGCTTGCCCCACATTATATTAGAAAACAGAAGTACTATTCAAACTACTCCTAACAAGTATTTTTTAAAAAATAAAACACTCTAATTCTTGATGTTTCATGTTTAGAGTACTAAACAAATATTAGCTTTGTAATTTTTTTTTCATTTTCCTATATACTTGTAACCACAGGAAGAGTTTTTAATGTCTGAACAAACATTTTCAAAAGTCACAGAATAATAATTTTTCTTACTTAATAAAATTGTATTGGGGGCACCTGGGTGGCTTGGTCAGTTAAGCATCTTACTTTGGCTCAGGTCATGATCTCAAGGTATTGGGATCAAGCCTCATCAGGTTCTGTGCTCAGCAGGGAGTCTGTTTGTCCCTCTTCCTCTCCCAAAGCCCCCTGCCAACTCATGCTCTCTCAGTCTCTGTCTCAAAAAACTAAACAAGCAAACAAAATCTTAAAAAGAAAAAAAAAAGTGCTTTGAACAGTTTCAGTTTGAATGGTCATTTTTACCATTCTGTAGTACTATGCAAAGGGATGTCTGCCTGTATAATAAGGTTGTATCATTTAATCATATTGTCAAGAGCAAGCATGTATCAAGAGTATGCAGGTTCTTAATGGACAAAGAAAAATATCAGGCCAGTTAGTATAAGTCTCAAGAGAAAAATGCACTTACTAGACTACTACAATTCGGTTCCATTGTTTAGTTCCCAGATTGTAGGTTGTAATTTACATATGCAGATCTCTTCTGTTCCAATCCCCAGATTCTGCCCATATGTCTTCATCTTAAAGATGGGGAAAATCATGTTGTCCAACCTTTTCATAGAAAGGATGGGGAAAGCAAGGCTTAAGAGACTCAGTGGCATGCCTATTATGCCTCAGTAATCTATCAGGGACGAGGAAGGAAATTAAAACAATACTAATCTAGTTCTCGTTCCTGTATAACACAATGCTGCCCACTTCTGAAAAGGGCAATTAAGTTTTATTTTGGTTTTGTTTTTCAACCATATGGCTTACACAGACCCACTATCAAAGAAAAAAAGACTCCATTTTTTCCTGAACCTCTCATTAAAGACATTTTACAATCATCAGCATTCAGACTACAACAGTGTAACACTACTGTAACTTAAGTGATAAGAAATTTTTAAATGTTTCATATTGGAATGTATCCTAGATGGGATCCTGAGACAGAAAATGTACATTAGTTACTCTAATGTACAATCTTCTATGTACTATCTTCACAACTTCCCTGTAAAACTACAACAATTCTAGGGCACCTGGGGGGCTCAGTGCTTTAAAGCCTCTGCCTTTGGCTCAGGTCATTATCTCTGGGTCCTGGGATTAAGCCCTGCATCTGGGCTCTCTGCTCAGCAGGGAGCTTGCTTTCCCCCCTCTCTCTCTGTTGTGATCTCTCTCTCTGTCAAATAAATAAATAAAATCTTTAAAAAAAAAAAAAAAACTAGAACTATTCTAAAATTTAAAAAAAAAAATTTAAGATTTTATTTATTTGAGAGAATAAGAGAGAAGAGAGAACATTACAGGAGGGAGGGTCAGAGGGAGAAGCAGACTCCCTGCTGAACAGGGAACCCCATGCAGGACTAGATCCTGGAACTCCAGGATCATGACCTGAGCCAAAGACAGTTGCTTAACCAAATGAGCCACCCAGGTGCCCCCCCAAAAAATTTTTTGGAGTATTTTTTTTGCACAAATTTTTTTATCTATGTCTTTTCTTAGTGCTAGGATATAATTAAGTTTTTTAATCAAAGATACTAAATGTACTAATAAATTACTATTCCTTGAAGTAGTTTTTCTTAAGCTATGTCCTATGAAATCCTCTTGAACCCCAGAAGTAACTATGCCTCTTGGAAAAGGGGAACCCAGGCAGTGGGTCTCCACCATAGCCCCATTTCCATTCATAAGAAGAATCTTAACAGTCTGAAACAAAGATTCTGCTAGAATGAAAAGTGTGGAAGTCACTCTTAAGCATAAAAGGAAGTAAGATTCATGATTTGAAGAATATTCACAAATTTGAGGGAAATTCACAAATTCACAGTTCCTCATAACATAAAGAACATTAGACTGAGAACAAAAAACCCCGAATTATAATCTCGAGTCTATCACTATGTATAATCTTGTATTTCTTTAGGCCTCAGTCTTCTCATCTGCAAAGCAAGAGAACCAATAGTTCCCATTCTAATCAGAATTTTTTCTCCCCAATTTTCTTCTAATAAGAGGAAGGGTAAAAGTATATGACTTAGATAACGCACATTAAAATATACTGCCTTAGAAAAGATCAAAAAGTATTTGTCAGGTGTCTCTTCTTTTTGGCCTACCAAATAACTAATTTTATCCAAGATTATTTTGTCTATGTACATTTCTAAATGATTCTCTTTTTTCAAAGTTTATTTATTTCTTTTTTTTAGTAATCTCTACACCCAAAATGGGACTTGAACCCAAGACTACAAAATCAAGAGTTCCATGCTCAGACTGAGCCAGCCAGGCACCCCCAAACATGTACATTATTACATCCATCTAGCTCATCTCACTTTAAATTTCCAGTTACATCACATTTATTTCACAAATATATACTGACTATTTCCCTTTCATGCCACCAAGAAGCAAATACAAAAATATAGCTAACAGGAAGTTTAATTTAAAAAGCCCAGGGATGCCTGGGTGGCTCAGTGGGTTAAAGCCCTGCCTTCGGCTCAGGTCATGATCTCAGGGTCTTCGGATCAAGTCCCGCATTGGGCTCTTTGCTCAGCGGGGAGCCTGCTTCCTCCTTTCTCTCTCTCTCTCTGCCTGCCTCTCTGCCTACTTGTGATCTCTGTCAAGTAAATAAATAAAATCTTAAAAAAAAAAAAAAAAGAAAGAAAGAAAAGAAAAGCCCAAAGCTGCACTCCTATCCCTCTCAAGTCAATACTGTCAATACTGTAAGGCACATAAAATGAATAGAATAGTGAAATTTACCAGGGCAAGTTTTTAGCAATAGTTTCAAAATGAATTTCAGTGGTTTAAGAAAACCCAAATGCCTAAATTACATCCTTATTAATTATGCTAAGTCTTCAAATTTCATAAATCTAAGAACAGTGAAAATGTAACATTGTGATGCTGAAGTATAAACTAGAAAACATAGGCATTCGATGTATAAGGAAATGTGCCAATAATCAGCAACATCTTTATAATTTATATTATAAAATGTCTAAAAGTGACTTAAAAAAACCTAAAATTGGTTAACAAAAAATATCTGCCATTAATGTCATCTAATATTTGGTCTTTCCAAAATATCTCCACACTTTCTTATAGGTATAATGTTAGGGGGAAAAAATCATGTTTAAATAAACAATGCAATCCGCAAAGTGAAAACTATCAAATTAAAATGCACCATTTTATTATTAAATTTTCAAGAACCCATAGGTACTAAGCACAATGCTTAAAAAGATATGACCCATTCACAAGCGCACTGGATTTCGAACAGTTTTAACAGTAAAATCTCATTTTTTAAATAATCCTTTACTAGTTCGCTCTGACCTCAAGTATTTTCCCAACGCTAAAACTGTTAAGGATCCCATCACCTATGACATCTGTAAATAAAGATGAGCCTTAAAAGACACATTCATTAAAATGTATGTTGAATGTATTCTGAGGTATTACAAGTTACAGTAACATACAATGCAACCATTCTTTAGCACAATATAGGTTTAAAAATTCGTTCTATTATGCAATGACGGCGTAAAAAACTAAATCACACTGTTCTATAACCTGGTTTCAATAATGACTAAGAAAAATGAAAGAGCAAAAGCGTATGTTTAAGTAGTCAAACTTAACATTTTCATTTTTAACATTTTTTAAAATGGTCATGCTTTGAAAATTTCAGCGTTAATATTTAATTTCAAAGTCTGTGCTCACTGGAAACCAAGCACTGTACACCGTACAAGAGAACAGCTTAACAGCCTATCTAAAACACCACTTCAATTAGCTTTTCCTTGCTCCATGCTTTTAACTTGCACTAGTTTTGTATTTAAATAAATAAAAAGACAACACGAATTCAGTCAGGTAAGAATAGTCATAATTTTTCCTCTATTACAAAGAGCAACAGTCTTCTTCGTGCTCTTCTCCTCCACCCCTTTAAAGGCAAGTCCAAGAGAACGTAATCCCCACACTACCCAGGATGCCCCTTACCCCGAAACCCTTCCGTGCCTGAGTTTGACACCGCCCACCGTGGGCCTCCTCTCCTCCCTCCCACACCGTCTTCCGCTCCGCAATCGGACCCGCACCAGCCAGACCCAGCTAGTGCGCCCGCGCCGGAGCCACCCCGCCCCCAGCCCGCGGGCGCGCGGCCGACGCGCAAGCACGACCCGCCGCCCCCGACGGCCGCCCCGGGCCCTCAGCGCCGGCGCCCTGCTCGCCTGGACCCTCCCCGCTCCCGGGCTTCGCTCCACTGGGAGCCAGGTGTCCGAGAAGGCGCACTCCGGATTCTCCCATAAAGTCAGGACTCGGCCGCCAGAAGCAGGCAGAGGGGCAAAGCCGGGCTGGAGTGGGAATGCAGGCAGCCCAACCCGGGAACAGACCTGTGGAGACCGCCATCTTCTCCTGCAGCCCGACGCAGCCGCCTGCACGCACAGCGACGTCAGTGCCACTTCCGGGAGCGCGCTGCCCCGCCCCTCGTCCTCCGCTTCCCGGAGTGCGTCAAGTGGGCTCCGCCCTCGGAGGCCTTCTTTCAGGTCACTTAGCCCAAGGGTATGCTGGAGCTCAGGGCTGTGTGGGAGGCTTTTTAAGATTCCTCTCCTGATTCAAAGTAAAAATTAAAAGAAAAAGTTTATTGGGACATCTTTTGAGTCAGTTATCATAATGTAGAACAAAAAGAGAGAATATTTTTAAAATGCATGTGCAATGGAAGGGAGGGGAATTTAATTTTTTTTTTTTTTTAATTTTTAGAAGAGGCGTATGCAGTATGGCAATCTCGTGTATTATGAACTCGTGCCTGAGGATGTGCTGTAAGGGAGACAGCGCAGGTTTGCACAACCTTAATCTGTTCAACAATACACATAAAGAAATCTCATTAAGAATGTTTTGTAGTGATTAAATATGGAAATATTTTTATATATTGAATTAAGAGAAGTATATTGTTAGAAGTCATAGCAAAATAGGGCATTGACAATTTTGTGTTGAAAAATGATTCAGAGAAGTTAGAAAATGCAGAAAACCTCTTTAGAATTAAATGAATTTATTGCATTCATATTTTGCTTTTGAGGTATGCATGATAGTGAAACACTAAAATCTATGTCTAAGTAGGAAAGCTCTTTCAGAAACATCTAATATAAAATTTGTAAGTAATTAGGAAGTATGTTCAAAAAGCAAAGATTTTACATCCTTATAGCAACACAGTAGAAACATTACCATTAATATTATGGAACTATCATGGCTCTCAATACCATCCTTGCAAATACAATTAGTAATATTTGATACTACCATCCCCATTTTATAAGAAATGAAAATAAACCCCAAAGAGCTTAAATTACTTTCCTAAGAGCGTGAATCTACCAATAGTTGCAACAGAGCTAGTGTTCAGATAAAATTCTGAATCCCAAGTCAATTCTCACTTCATTTCTGGTTGCCCTTACAATGCTGGGCCTGGTAGTAAATGCTGATGCTGCTGTAGTAGTACTCAGAGTCTGAAGTCTTTCATTCGTTCTTTTTTTCTTTCTTTCTTTCTTTCTTTCTCTCTTTTTTTAAGAGTTATTTGACAGAGAATGAGAGAGCACAAGCAAGGGGAGTGGCAGAGGGAGAGGAAGAAGCAGCGCTGAGCAGGGACCCTGATGTGGGGCTCAATCCCAGGACCCTGATATCATGACCCCAGCAGAAGGCAGCCGTTTAACTGATTAAGCCACCAAGGCACCCCTACCCCATCTCTTAACCTGTGTCTGAAGTTTTGGGAAAAGAAAGGCTCTATTCTTAATTTCTGAATGTGCAGCACCAGTTGCTTTTTCTTTCTCGTCAGTCCCAGCTCTGTCTCATAACATCAAGTGACGCTACTCAGCATTCTTTTAATGTTTGTTTCACTCTCTGTAGTAGGCAAACCTCTAAGATGGCTCCCAGTGATACCCTCTTGGTGTCCATGCCCTTGTTTTTATAATTCCCTTGCCTTTTATGGGGGCTGAGTTTACTAACTAGCTTTCAGTGAATAAAGTAAGACAACAATGTTGGGATATCACTTTTGAGATTATGTTTTAGAAAGATTAGATTCCATCTATAACACTCTCTCTTGCTCTCTCGCTTCCCCCAAGGATCACCAACTGCCATATGGAGAGCTACCCCAGAGTGAAGCCCAGCTTGCAAGGAACTGATACCCGCTTCTGGCCAACAGCCGTGGAAGTAAGGCCCTCAGTTCAATAGCCATGAAGAACTGAATCCTGTCAACAAGCACTGCTGTTTGAGCTTGAAAGCATATCCTGCCCTAGTTAAGTCTGAAGATGACACTGCAGTTCTGCCCAACACCTAATTGCCATGCTGCTAGGACCCAGCTAAGGCATGCCCAGATTCCTGAACCACAGAAAATAAAATAAATGAGATGATATGTTGGCTGTTTTAAGCCACTAAGTTTGGGGATAATTTGTTATGAAGCAATAAGAAACTAATACATTCTCCCTGCTTACTGTTATTCTTTGTTAACTATTCTTGCAAACATTGTTTGAGTAACCATTATCATACATTTTTTACGAATGTCCACTTATATTTGGATGTTGATGAACTTCTGCTGACATATACCTACCATTGTATTAGGTTAGACTGATGGATAATGGCATTTAATAGATTAAATCCTATCCTCCCCACAACAGAATCAAAATTAACTAGCAAAACATTGACCAAATTCAATTCTACTTTACCAACTGTAGACATTTTCTCAAGAAATGCTTTAATCTTAATGCTGCTAATAAACACATGAGCCTACAAGCAGCTCTCTCCCCCGTCAAGCCTTAAAAGGAGACCACAGATCCTGAACTGACATATAGATTAAAGCCCTGCAGAGAACCCAGTTGACCCATGCCCCGGACTCCTGACTCACAGATGCTGTCAAAACATAAATGGAAGTTGTTTAAGCTACCAAGATGGTGATAATTGCAGACAAGTTCTGTCCACATCTGACTTTTTAACTGGCTAACAAGCCAGTTAACTTGTTGACTCAGGAAATGGTAAAGCCTCAAAAATCAATGCAGTCATAGATTTTATCACAAATGGGAAGCTCAGTACCTGTAATTGAAACACTATTATGTACATATACACTTACAAAACCTCATTATTCATTCTGAGAATATTTCTGTCTTCTCAGAATTTTATTTTATTGGGGCACCTGGGTGGCTCAGTGGGTTAAAGTTTCTGCCTTCGGCTCAGGTCATGGTCTTAGGATCTGAATCTGGGATCGAGCCCCGCATTGGGCTCTCTGCTCAGCAGGGAACCTGCTTCCTCCTCTCTCTCTGCCTGCCTCGCTGCCTACTTGTAATCTCTGTCTATCAAATAAATAAATAAAAACCTTTTAAAATTTTTAAAAGAAAAAGAATTTTATTTTTATTTTCATTTTATATTTTTATTTATTTATTTATTAAGATTTTATTTATTTATTTGAGAGCGAGACAGTGAGAAAGAGCATGAGAGGGGAGAAAGTCAGAGGGAGAAGCAGACTCTCCAAGGAGCAGGGAGCCTGATATGGGACTCCATCCCAGGACCCTGGGATCATGACCTGAGCCAAAGGCAGTCGCTTAACCAACTGAGCCACCCGGGCGCCCTTATTTTTTATTTTTAAAGATTTTATTTATTCATTGGACAGAGAGAGAGCACAAGCAGGCAGAGGCAGATGGAGAAGCAGGCTTCCTGCTGAGCAGGGAACCCAACGTGGGCTCGATCCCAGGACCCCGGGATCATGACCTGAGCTGAAGGCAGATGCTTAACCACCTGAGCCACGCAGGCATGGTCTTCTCAGAATTGTAATGCTGCCTCTTCTGTGTTGCCCTTTTATGTAGCTGGGTGCTTTTTTTTCTCTTGTTTGGAACAAATTTCAGTCTTTTAAAGTCTTTACTCCAAAGTTTACCTTTCTCCACTATTGTTATATTTTTCCCTGCTTAAAAGTCTTCCAATATTGAAATGCTGCCCAATAATGGAATCTGATGGTTAATTCCCAGTGCTCATCCTACTTGATCTGCAAGCACATGGTAGCATAATTGACCATTATGTTATCTGAGAACAATGTCTTCACTTGACTTCAAACTCACCACACTTTCCTGGTATTTTAAGGGTAACTGGGGTTCATTTTAATCAGATATGGTAAGACACATAGAGAAGTGACTATCATGAAGAAAGAAATTTGTTATACTCACAGTTCCCTAGAAAAAGTAGGCATGAACATCTCTGCTGTGGTCCTGACCTTAGGGGAAAAGTTCTCAGTTTTTCCCCATTTTCAGTCAAGAAATGGGCAGAAGACATGACTAGACATTTCTCCAAAGAAGACATACAAATGGCCAATAGACACATGAAAAAATTGGTCCACATCACTTGGCATCAGGAAAACACAAATCAAGATATGACCTCACACTGCTCAGAATGGCTAAAATTAATAACTCAGGAAACAATAGATGTTGGCAAGGATGTGGACAAAAGGAAACCCTCTTACACTATTGGTGGGAATGCAAACTGGTGCAGCCACTCTGAAAAACAGTTTGGAGGTTCCTCAAAAAGTTAAAAAAGTAGAGCTGCCCTACAACCCAGCAATTGCTCTTAGGCATTTATCCAAAAGATACAAACATAGTGATTTAAAAGGGCACATACACCCCACTGCATATAACAGCAATGTCCACAATAGCTGAACTATGTAAAGGGCCCAGAAGTCCAACAACAGATCAATGGATAAAGAAGCTATGGTATATAATGGAATAGTACTCAGTCATCAAATCTCACAATTTGTAACAACCTGGACGGAACTAGAAGTTATCATGCTAAGTGAAATAAGTCAGGGAGGCACCTGGATAGCTCCATCAGTTAAGTATCTGCCTTTGGCTCAGGTCATAATCCAGGATCCTGGGATTGAGCCCTGCATTGGGTTCCCTGCTTGGCAGGGAGCCTGCTTCTGCCCCTTCCCACTGTTCATGTCCTCTCTCTCTCTCTCAAAGACATAAAATCTTTTTTTTAAAAAAAGAAATAAGGAAGTCAGAGAAAGTCAAATACTATATGATTTCACTCCTATGTGGAATTTTTAAAAGATTTTACTCAAAAAAATTTTATTTATTCATTAAATTTCAAAAAAAAATTATTCATATTCATTTATTCATTAAGTCACACATCAGACTCTGCTCAGTGAGGAGTCTGCTTCTCCCGCTCCCTCTGACTTTCCACCTTGCTCTTGCTCTCTCTCTCTCTCAAATAAATAAAATCTTAAAAAAACAAAAAACAAAAAAACAGGGAGACAAACCGTAAGAGACTCTTAACTATAGGAAACAAACAGAAGTTTCTGGAAGAGAGGTGGGGGGGATGAGGTAACTGGGTGATGGACATTAAGGAGGGCTCTTGAAGTAATGAGAACGGGTGTTGTAGGCAACTGATGAAACACTGAATTCTATCCCTGAAACTAATAATATAGTATATGTTAATTAAATTGAACTTAAATAAAAAGTTAAAAAACAGAAGTAGGCATGGTATATCATGTTGGACCATATGGGGAAGCACCAATCAGTCAGGAGACCGAGGGGGTAACAAAGAAATGTAGGCAAGAATCTTTATTGTGGATTCCACAAGAGAGAATGGACAAAACAAGATAAGCAGGCTTAGAACTGATAAATTTAAGTAATTTCACTGGGCTGTGGAACATAGGGAATGTCCTTAGTTTGTTATCTTACTCTGGAGTGTTTAAGGCAGGGAATAGTGACCCAGAATGTGAAAAATCTAATAAAGGAGGTGATGGGGATGTAAACTCTATTGTTTGGCTTGCTTTTGAAAGGCACAATCCCAGGAGAGTTATTTACCATTTTTAGGAATTAAGCAACCTTGAAGAGGGCCATCCCTCAAGGGCCAGGAAGGCCAAAGGATATCAAAGCATGAAAAAACAAAATAAAAAGACATGGTTAATGCTTCTTGTCTTCCTCCTACATCACTGGCTATTCCTTCCAAGGCTCCTTTTCTGATTTCTCTTTTTCTCTTAAGAATCAGAACACTGAGGGCTAGCTATCAGTCCTTGGAAGTTTTTTCTCTCTCCATAGGCACTTAGTGACCACATCTAGACTCATGGTGTCTATACACTTTGCCTCCAAAAATGGTCCTTCATTTCTCCTTCTCTCACATCATGTATTCAATCCATCTGGAAGTTCTGCTGGCCCTATCTTCTAAATATATCTGACAAATAGCTCATTCTTACCATGTTATCCAGAGTGATCATTTTAAAGCACAAATCAAATTAAATTATTCCTCTGCTCAAAAGTCTCCACTGATTCCCAAAATATGTGGAGATTGAATAACACACTTCCAAATAACACAGATCAAAGAAATAATCTCAAGAGAAATTTATATTTTTAAATAAATGAACATGAAAACACAATGTATCAAAATTTCTGGGATACAGTAAAAGCGGTGCTTAGGGAGAAATGTGTAGCATTGAATTCATGTATTAGAAAGGAGGAAAAGAACTAAAGTCAGCCCTCTAAGTTCCCATCTTAGGAAGCTAGAAAAAGAAGAGCAAATTAAATCCAAAGAAAGAGAAGGTGGGGTGCCTGGGTGGCTCAGTGGGTTAAAGCCTCTGCCTTCAGCTCAGGTCATGATCTCAGGGTCCTAGGATCAAGCCCCGCATCAGGCTCTCTGCTCAGCAGGAGCCTGCTCCCCCCCTCTCTCTGCCTGCCTCTCTGCCTACTTGTGATCTCTCTCTCTCTGTTAAATAAAATCTTTAAAAAAAAAAAAAAAAGAAAAGAAAGCAGAAGGAAAGAAACAATAAAAATTAGAGTAGAAACCAATGAAACCGAAAATAAGAAATCAATAGACAAAATCAACAAAACCAAAAACTGTGTTCTTTGAAAAGATCAGTAAAATTAATAAGCCTCTAGACAGACTAATTAATAAAAAAGAGAGAGAGAATGCAAATTACTAAATTGGAAGCGAAAGATGGGACATTACTACAAATCCTATGTACATTAAATGTACAATAAAAAATATATATGTAGGTGCACGTTGGTGGCTCAGTGGATTAAATTCTCTGCCTTCAGCTCAGGTCATGATCCCAGGGTCCTGGGATCAAGCCCCACATTGGGCTCTCTTCTCAGCAGGGAGCCTGCTTCCCCCTCTCTCTCTGCCTGCCTCTCTGCCTACTTGTGATCTCTGTCTGTCAAATAAATAAATAAAATCTTAAAAAAAAATCCAGAATATATTTATGTATATAAATATACACAAATACATACATAATACATACTATGGGGCGTCTGGGTGGCTCAGTCAGTTAAGCATTTGACTCTTGATTTCAGTTCAGGTCATAATCTCAGAGTCATGAGACTCTGGATGTGGAACCTGCATAAGATTCTTTCTCTTATTTATGTAAGAATGGGATTTTTTTTTTTTTGCTTATTTTTTTTTAAACAAAAATATTATTTATTTTAACTTTTTTTTAATTAACTTATAATGTATTATTAGCCCCAGGGGTACAGGTCTGTGAATTGCCAGGTTTACACACCTCACAGCACTCACCATAGCACATACCTTCCCCAATGTCCATAACCCCACCACCCCCTCTCCACCCTCCTTCCCCCAGCAACCCTTGGTTTGTTTTGTGAGATTAAGAGTCTCTTATGGTTTGTCTAAACAACAATTTTCTTTCAGATATTTCTAACTACTTTGTAACTGCATGACTTAACCTGGTGATAAAGCAGTTATTAGAAGTCTGCCTTCTCAAAAAAAAAAAAAAAATTTTTCTCTCTCTCTCTCTCTCTCAAAACAAAACAAAATGAAAAACACTATGAGCTACTCTGTGCCACAAATTCAACAACCTAGATAAAATGGACCAATTCCTTGAAAGACACAATCTACCAAAACTCACAGAAGAAGAAATGGTATAAATAGGTCTATATCTGTATTCTAAAACAGAAAGCACCAGGCCCAGATGGGTTCAATAATAAGTTCTATCAAACATTTAAAAAAGGAATTACACCAATTCTCTATAATCTCTTTCAGAAGGAATACTGTTTACTTCATTATGTTCAACGTCACACTAGTAACAAAACCAGACAAAGACATTACAAGAGAACAAAACTATAAACCAATGTCTCTTTAACATGAATGCAAAAATCCTCAACAAAATATTGGCAAATAAAATCCAACTGTATATATGTAAGTGTGTATAATTACAGCAACCACGTGGGATTTAGCCCAGGGACCCAAAACTATTTCAACATTCAAAAGTTATTTAATGTAATCAATCACACAAACAGATTAAAAAGAAAAGCATATGATCATACCAATAGATGCAGAAAAAAATATTTAATAAAATTCAACAATTCATGATTAAAACCCCAAGTAAAATAGCAATAGAAAAAAAAATTCCTTGATCTGATAAAGAATATCTATTTAAAAAAAAGTTGACAACCAACTATAAGATTTTCCACTAAGATCAAGAACAGGATGAAGATCCCTTCTTCATCACTCCTCTTCAACATTTCACCAGAGAAGCAAGAAAGAAACTGTTTGCCAATGACATGATTATCTATGTAGAAAATCTGAAAAAAAATTGACAACAACAAAAAAAAATCTGACACTAGCAAGGTTGCAGGATAAAAGATTAATGTACAGAAGTCAATCACTTTCCTAAATATCTGCAATGGTCAAGTAAATACTGTTTACATAAGCATCCTAAAAATTAAATTCTTAGGTACAAATCTGACAAACTGTGTATAAGATTGATATGAGTAGGGACAACTGGAAGGTGCAGTTGGTTAAGCATCTGCCTTCAGCTCAGGTAAAGATCCCAGGGTCCTGGGTTCAAGTCCCACATCAGGGGAAATTTTTTTAAAACTTCCAGAATATTAGAATGTAAGTTGTTTTGTTCAAGATTTTGTCCTTAAACTTGTGAGGTCTGTATTAACTCTGGGTAGTTAGTGTTGGAATCTGACACACAGTTGGTGTCAGAATTGGTGTTTGAACACTCATAGACTATGTAAAAAATGTAATAATACTTGGGGCACCTGGGTGGCTCGCTCAGTAAAGTGACTCTTAATTTCATCTCAAGGTCCTGGGATCAAATCCTGCCTTGTGTTCCATGCACAGTGGGGACTCTGCTTGAGAATTCTCTCTCCATCTTCTTGGACCCCTCCTCTCTCACTCTCTCTTAAATAAATAAAAAAATAAATATGGTTTTTTGTTTAAAAAAAGGTAACAATACTTTTTATATAGCCACAGCCACTTGTCAAAAGACAAAGCATGTTAGTGTTGCTCATGCCTTGGTGTTTTCAGCTCTATGGTAGATCTTTAGTGATCTTTGATGGAAGTTGGAGTCATCTCCAACAGCATAATAACCATATACGAAGAACACTGCAACATGACATTACTTTGCAATATGATGTTGCAAAGGTAGTACTGTAAGAAAGATCTTTCGGTGTGTCAGAAGTACGAGAAATGGTATTCCAAAATTTCACATAGGTATTTGTCACCATCAATATATCTAGATCCTTGAAGCCTTTTTGTAAGTTTGGCTGCATTTAAAAGTCAACTTATGTATTAATAAAATGACTCAGTAATGGCAAGACTAACTACATCACCAAAGAAAAGCTTAGTGTATATATCGTATATCCAGTTAAATTATTTCCTTTGTTTTTGAATGGGTAATACAATCCCAGTGTTCATAAATGAACTATAAGAAACTATAGGAAAAAGTCTTACTTCCATCTATGTACTATCTGCCCCATCAACTCCCCAAATAACTGTTTTTATATAGTCTTCCAGAGTTTTTTTATGCATTCTGGAGAATTAGAATATGGATTTTTACTCTTCCCTGATGTTTTTTATACACAAGAAGGATAACTAAATACACTATTTTAGACCTGGCTTTTTCTTCTTAGCAATATTTCATAGAGATCTTTCCATATAAGTACATTGAGAGGCTATCTCATTTTTTATAGTATTCCCTTGTATGGATATATATAATTTATTTAATAATTTCCTACTAATGTGTATTTGGGTTGTTTCTATTTTGTAGAATTATAAGCAATACACAATAACCTTATATATAAATCATTTCACGTGTCTGAAAGTATTTAGACTGAGAATTATTTTGTGCAAACATTCACAGTGATACATTATAGCAAATTAGATATGCAATTCTTGACAACTACTATTTCCTTCAGATCCCAGAACAAGCAGAAAGTAAAAATTTTAAGGAGGGAGAAAGTGAGATTCTGAGAAGTTAAGGTGTCTTCTCAGATTGTCCAGCAGTGCTAGAGCCCAATCACTACTTCTTGATTCCAATGTCTGAGCTTGCTGGTATGCAAGACTTTTTCCATTTGTCTCCCATTACTCAGAAATCCATCCAGTCAAGCCTGGAAGCCTCATCAAGTCTAGTGATGCAAGGATTAGGTTTTCAGAACCTAATTAGACAAGAAATCTTGGCAATAACTTCATGTTCCAAAGTTTGCATTCTATTCTTTTCTTTATTTTTTTGTTTTGTTTTGTTTCGCACAATTTTAAAATTTTTATTTTTTTAAGTGTTCCAAAATTCATTGTTTACACACCACACCCAGTGCTCCATGCAATATATGCACTCCATTATACCCACCATGAGGCTCACCCAACAACCCACGTTCCTCCCCTCCAAATCCCTCAGTTTGTTTCTCAGAGTCCACAGTCTCTCATGGTTTGTCTCCCCCTGGGATTTCCCCCAACTCACTGCTACCAATGTCCTCTGTGTTATTCCTTATGTTCCACAAGTAAGTGAAACCATATGATAATTGACTCTCTCTGTTTGACTTATTTCACTCAGCATAATCTTGTCCAATCACATCCATGTTGATACAAAATTTAGGTATTCATCTTTCCTGATGGAGGCACAATACTCCATCGTATACATGGACTGTATCTTCTTTATCCATTCATCCATTGAAGGGTATCTTGGTTCTTTCCACAGTTTGCTGATAGTGGCCATTGCTGCTATGAACATTAGGGTACAGATGGCCCTTCTTTTCACTACATCTGTATCTTTGTGGTAAATACCCAGGAGTGCAATCGCAGGGTCATGGGTAGCTCTATTTTTACTTTCTTAAGGAATCTCCACACTGTTTTCCAAAGTGGCTGCACCAACTTGCATTCCCACCAACAGTTTAAGAGGGTTCCCCTTTCCCCACAGCCTCTCCAACACTTGTTGTTTCCTGTCCTGTCAATTTTGGCCATTATAACTGATGTAAGGTATTATCTCAATGTGGTTTTGATTTGAATCTTCCTGATGGCTAATGATGATGAACCTTTTTTCATGTGTCTGTTAGCCATTTGTATGTCTTCATTGGGGAAGTGTCTGTTCACTACTTCTGCCCATTTTTTGAGGTGATTATCTGTTTTTTGAGTGTTGAGTTTGAGGAGTTCTTTATAGATCTTGGATATCAGCCTTTTGTCTGTACTGTCATTTGCGAATATCTTCTCCCATTCTGTCATAGACTCCTTGTTTTGTTGACTGTTTCCTTTGCTGTGCAGAAGCTTTTGATCTTGATGAAGCCCCAAAAGTTCATTTTCACTTTTGTTCCTTTCCCTTTGGAGACATATCTTGAAAGAAGTTGCTGTGGCCAATGTCGAAGAGGTCACTACCTAGGTTCTCCTCTAGGATTTTGATAGATTCCTGCCTCACATTGAGGTCTTTTATCCATTTCAAGTTTATCATTGTATATGGTATAAGGGAAAGGTCGAGTTTCATTCTTCTACACATAGCTCTCCTGTTTTCCCAGCACCATTTATTGAAGGGACTGTTTTTTTCCACTGTATATTTTCTCCTGTTTTGTTGAGGATTATTTGCCCATAGAGTTGAGGATCCATATCTGGGCTCTCTACTCTATTCCACTGGTCTATGTGTCTGTTTTTGTGCCAGTACCATGCTGTCTTGGTGATCACAGCTTTGTAGTAAAGCTTGAACTCAGGGAATGGGATGCCCCCAGCTTTGTTTTTCTTGTTCAACATTTCCTTAGCAATTCGGGTTCTCTTCTGCTTCCATACAAATTTTAGGATTGTTTGTTCCAGCTCCTTGAACAATTGCTGGTGGAATTTTGATTGGGATGGCATTGAAAGTATAGATTGCTCTGCATGGTACAAACATTTTAACAATGTTTATTCTTTGATCCATGAGCATGGAATGCTTTTCCATCTTTTTGTGTCTTCTTCAGTTTCTTTTATGAGTATTCAGTAGTTCCTTGAGTAGATCCTTTACCTGTTTGGTTAGGTTGATTCCCAGGTATCTCATGGTTCTTGGTGCTATAGTAAATGGAATCGATTCTCTAATTTCCCTTTCTGTATTTTCATTGTTAGTGTATAAGAAAGCCACTGATTTCTGTACATTGATTTTGTATCCTGCCACATTACTGAATTGCTGTATGAGTTCTAGAAATTTGGGGGTGGAGTCTTTGGGTTTTCCAAATAAAGTATCACGACATCTGCAAAGAGAGAGAGTTTGATTTCTTCTTTGCCAATTTGAATTGTCAGAGGTAGGCCCCTGGCCAGGGCGGCCTCTGCCATTAAAAGATGGCACCTGGCTAGTTGCCAGGTTAGGATTGCCTCGTGAGACTAAGTGGAACGCCCAAAGAGGAAGTAAACAGCATTGGTTGCTAGCGAAGTTGTTCGTTTAAGTGCACAGCCTGATTCACTCCCTCCTGTACCCTGCTCGCTGATTGGTCATGTAAACGTATATAAGTGTGTAGACTTGTGGAAATAAAGAGAGAGAAGATACATCTGAACTGGGGCTTCTTGTCATCCTTGCGGGTCGAGGGCGATATTGAATACCTTTTATTTCTTTTTGTTGTCTGATTGCTGTTGCTAGGACTTCTAGTACTATGTTGAACAACAGTGGTGAGAGAGGACATCCTTGTCGTGTGCCTGATCTCAACGGGAAGGCTGTCAGTTTTTCCTCATTGAGCATGATATTCTATGGTTTTTTTTTTGTAGATAGATTTTATGAAGTTGAGGAATGTTCCCTCTGTCCCTATACTTTGAAGAGTTTTAATCAGGAATGGATGCTGTATCTTGTCAAATGCTTTTTTGCATCAATTGCATCAATTGCATCCTCTCTTATTGATTTGTTCTATCACATTAATTGATTTGAGAATGTTGAACCACCCTTGCAACCCTCTGACAAATCCCACCTGGTCATGGTGGATAATCATTTAGGATCCATAGTGTTGGATCCTATTAGCTACGATCTTGTTGAGAATCTTAGCATCCATATTCATCAGGGATATTGGTCTGAAATTCTCCTTTTTGGTGGGGCCTTTGGCTAGTTTGGGGATCAGGGTAATGCTGGCTTCATAGAAAGAGTCTGGAAGTTTTCCTTCTGTTTTCTATTGTTTGAAACAGCTTCAGGAGAATATGTATTATTCCTTCTTTGAATGTTTGGTAGAATTCTCCAAGGAATATGGCAGGTCCTGGGTTCTTGTTTTTTTTAATCACTGCTTCAATCTCGTTAGTGGACATTGGTCTATTCAGATTTTCAATTGCTTCCTGATTCAGTTTTGGAAGTTTATAGATTTCCAGGAATGCATCCATTTTGTCTAGGTTGCTTAACTTATTGGCATAAAACTGTTGATAATAATTTCTGATGGTTCTTTCTATTTCTTTGGTGTTGTGATTGCTCCCCTTTCATTCATAATTTTATTAATTTGGGTTCTCTCTCTTTTCTTTTGGATTAGTAAGGCCAAAGTTTTATCAATCTTATTGATTCTTTCAAAAAACTAGCTTCTAGTTTCATTGATGTGTTCTACTGTATCTCTAGTTTCTATCTCATTGATCTCTGCTCTAATCTTGATTATTTCCCTTCTTGTGTGTGGGATTGGCTTAATTCGTTGTTGATTCTCCAGTTCTTTAAGGTGTAAAGAGAGCTGGTATATTCTTGATTTTTCAATTTTTTTGAGGAAGGCTTGGATGGCTAAAGATTCCCCCCTTAGGACTGCCTTTGCCATCCCACAGGTTTTGGATAGAACTGCCTTCATTCTCATTGGTTTCCATGAATTTTTTAAGTTGTTCTTTGATTTCCTGGTTGATCCAAACATTCTAACGCAGGGTGGTCTATAGCTTCCGAGTGTTTGAATTCTGTCTAAACTTTTCCTTGTGGTTGAGTTCCAGGTTCAAAGCATTGTGGTCTGAGAATATGCAGGGAATAGTCTCAATCTTTTGGTATTGGTTGAGCCCTGATTTGTGACCCAGTATGTGGTCTGTTATGGAGAAAGTTCCATGTGCGCTTGAGAAGAATGAGTATTCTATTGTTTTAGGGTGGAATGTTTTGTATCTATCTATGAGGTCTACCTGGTCCAATATGTCATTTAGCACTCTTGTTTCTTTATTGATTTTTTTTTTTGCTTGGATGATCTATTACTGAGAGTGAAGTGTTAAGATCCCCTACTATTAATTTATTCATATCAATATGACTCTTTGTCTTGACTAACAGTTGTCTTATGAAGTTGGCTGCTCCTGTATTGGGGGCATAAATATTTACAATTGTTAGATCTTTTTGGTGGATAGGCCCTTTAAGAATGATGTAGTGTGGGCGCCTGGTTGGCTCAATGGGTTAAGCCGCTGCCTTCGGCTCAGGTCATGATCTCAGGGTCCTGGGATCGAGTCCCGCATCAGGCTCTCTGCTCAGCAGGGAGCCTGCTTCCTCCTCTCTCTCTGCCTGCCTCTCTGCCTACTTGTAATCTCTCCCTGTCAAATAAATAATAAAATAAAATCTTTAAAAAAAAAAAAAAAAAGAATGATGTAGTGTTCTTCCGTATCTCTGACTACAGTCTTCAGCTTAAAATATAACTTATCTGATATGAGAATTGCTATGCCAGCTTTCTTTTGAGGCCCATTGGCATGAAAGAATGTTCTCCATTAGGACACCTGGGTGACTGAGTTGGTTAAGCATCTGCCTTTAGCTCGGGATCCAGTCCTGCATCAGGCTCCCCCTCTGCTGCTCCACCTGCTTGTGCTCTCTCTCTCTCTGACAAATAAATAAATAAATAAATAAATTTAAAAAGACGGTTCTCCATCCCTTCACTTTCAGTCTGGATGTATCTTTATGTTTGAAAGGGTCTCTTGTACACAACATATGGATGGGTCTGTCATTTAATTTAATCTGCAACTTTGTGCCATTTTATGGGAGCATTTAGGCCATTCACGTTGAGAGTGATTATTGAAAGATATGTTTTTATTGACATCATGTTGCCTGCTAGGTCCTGGTTTCTATAAATTGTCTCTGTAAATTTCTGTTCTATGACACTCTTGGGTTCTTCTCTTATAGAACACCCCTTAATATTTCTTATAGTGCTGGCTTGGTGGTCACATACTCTTTTAAACCTTGTGAGTCTTGGTAGCTCTTTATCTCTCCATGCATTTTGAATGTCAGCTTTGCTGGATAAAGTATTCTTGGCTGCATGCTCATTTCATTGAATGCCCTGAATATGTCTTGCCAGCCATTTCTGGCTTGCCAGGTTTCTGTGGACAGGTCTGAAGTTATTTTGATGGACCTTCCTGTGCATGTAAGGAATCTCTTCCCTCTAGCTGCTCTCAAAAGTTCTCATCTAATATTATGATTCATCAGTCTTAAAAAGTGCCTCAAGGTCTTTCTAGATTCCTTGATCTTGGGGGGTGTTCCTTCTACCTCTAGGACATGAACGCTGGTTCCATTCCGAAGATTGGGAAATTTTTCATGGTGAATTTGTTCAACTATATCTTCTAGTCTTCTTTCTTTCTCCTCCCCATCAAGGATCCCAATAATTCTGATGTTGGAACATTTCATGCATCATTTATTTCCCTAATTCTGTTTTCATGGTTTCTAAGCTGTTTCTTCCAGGTCTCCTCCTGATCCTTTTTCTCTATCAGTTTTTCCTCTACATCACTAGTTCTGTCTTCTGCTATGGTTGCCTTAGCTGTTAGAGTATTTAGATTACACTGGATCTCATTGATAGCACTTTAAACTTCTTCCTGGGCAGCTTTCATTTCTGCCCTAATGGATTACTTGTTGTCACTAATGGTTTTCTCCAACCTAGCCATTGTCTGGATAATTGTTATCCAGAATTCCCTTTCTGACATACTGTTTATGTCCATATCCAATAATTCTGATGAAGAGGGCACAGTCTCTGAATTTTTCCTCTGTTGGGTGTTTCTCCTCCTAGTCATTTTGTGAGAGGTGGTTGAGGGGATGTGTAGCTGAATATATCAACCATGATCCAGGCAAGGTGGATCCAGGTTCCACCCTGGAACACTTCTGAGCAACCTGAAGTCACCACCAAAAATAAAGAAAAAAGAAAAAAGGAGAGAAGAAAAGAGAGAGACAGAAAAAAAAAAAGAGGACCCAGCCATAATGAGCCCCAAAGGTCAGATTTATAATGTATACAACCAAAAAAGGACAAACAAAAAGGCCGACAAAAGTAAATGACAAGGAAAAAAAAAAAGAACCAACCAAAATGAACCTGAAGGATAAGATTTACATAATACTAGAACAAAAACAAATACACAGAAACATTGACAGACGAAAAAGATGGGAGGGTGGTTATAAATCCTCGATGTGGACGAGGAAGGTTATTTTGATTCTTCCTGGGTTTACCTCGATATCTTTGTTAAAGGACTCAAATTTCAAGAGATAAAGAGAGAGTGAAACTAGTTTATATATAGGGGTAGTATTGATTAGGAAAAGAGGATTACTTGAAGCTTATATCTATATGTATACCAAAAAATAGAAAAAAGGAAGAAAAACACAGGTGTATGTATGAAAAAAGTTCAAGTTAAAAGGTTATTATGGAATATGTTTATAAAACCTCTAGTTGTAATGGTTAAGTAGGTTTAAAAAAATAAAAAGAAAAAGAATAGTGAGAATGAATTAAAAATAAAAGTTGGGGGCACCTGGGTGGCTCAGTGGGTTAAAGCCTCTGCCTTCGGCTCAGGTCATGATCCCAGGGTCCTGGGATCAAGCCCCGCATTGGGCTCTCTGCTCAGCGGGGAGCCTGCTTCCCTTCCTTTCTCTCTGCCTGCCTTTCTCTACTTGTGATCTCTGTCTGTCAATAAATACATAAAATCTTTAAAAAATAAATAAGTAAATAAATAATAAAAATAAAAATAAAAGTTGTATCTATGAAATATACAGGTTTTAGGGCAATACCGGGAGCTTCATATATTGTTTTCCCCTGATATTGGAGTTTTACAGTTTTATGGGGACACTGTGGTGGTTGTCCTCTTGTTCTTTTGGCTGGCTTTCTGGGGTAGAGACCTGCCTTGTTGTTTTTCAGTCAGTCTTGCTTTGGCTGAGTCCTCCTGCTCCCTATTAAGGGGCTGGACTCTGTGGAAACCGGTTTTTCAGGCTTTTGTTCTCTGGAGGTTTTTCTTTCTTTGGCAGCTTTTTGTGGCTTTTTGGAGGTTTAGTGGAAAGCAAACTGCCCCCAGACCTCTGCCTCAGACAGTAGCCTCAGTCTGCCCCACTTTGGATGGTTCAGAACCCACAGACTCCCCTTCTGCAAACTGCTGAGCCATGTGACCTCCCACAGGCAGAGCACGTCCCAATCCACTGTCTCAGGGGTTGCCGGAAGCGCCTGCTTGTCTTTGCACCCCTATGCTACTAAAACTGTGAGTGATACTGGTCCAGGGAGCTTGCTTCCAGTGGCTGCCTTTGCGGAGAATGCTGTCTGGGGTCCAGAACTCTGGTTGCCCCCACAAGAGATCAACTGAGTTCCTTTAGGCAGCAACTGGGAGAGTCCAGGCCCTCGACTGATCCTAGAGACCACCAAATAGCACCCACATGGAGTTTGTGGGGACTGGGTCAGACTCCAATCACCCAGTGCGCAAAAGTTCTAGGGACCGCAGACTGGTGCTGTCACCAGACTTGCTCATGTGGGGGCAGAATATGCCCAGCCAAGCCGTGATGCAAGCCGCTCAACCCCAGGGCATTCTTCCATACTCTCTCTGGCATAGGTAGTCGCTGGCCATGGCCATCCTGGGTCCATGGCTTGGGTCCATGGCTTAGGCCCATCACTGTGACCATCCGATTCCACCAGTTGCTTCTTAAGATCCTTGGCTCTTTTTGAGTGCTTTTAACCAGACTCCAAGTTAATGCTGGTCCCCAATCACAGGGCACTTTCATATTGGGGTATTATTTTCTAATGGGTCATTTCTGGTGGCTCCCTGCCCCTTCTGTTTATCCTCTGATATCAGTCTAATTGTTCCCAGCATGCTTCACCTCTCCACTGATGTCTTCTGCCTCCATAGATATCCAGAAGTGTATAATCTTACCTCTCAGGCTGATTTCATGGGTGTTCAGAGTGTTCTGGTAGATAATTAGTTCACTTTAAGGGTTGAAACAGGGTCTCCTACTTCTCTGTCATCTTGCCCCTTCTCCATTCTATTCTTTTCAAATGCTCTCTTCCACAAAATTTTATTTCCTCTCTATTCTCAAACATTCTGTTAAGCTGTTTGCCTTGTAGGAAGAACACTGGGGAGCAAGTGTGGAAAAGTAATGTGTTTGGCTATATATTCTTTGGTATTGTTTGAAATTTTAAGCCAGACATTAGCTTGTTCTTTTAAAAAAATAATGTTATTAAAGATTTTATTTATTTATCAGAGAGAGAGAAAGAAAAGAGAGACACCATCCAAGCAGGTGGAGAGACAGGCAGAGGGAGAAGAAGCCTCTCTTTGAGCAAGGAATCCAATGCAGGGCTCAATCCCAGGGCCCTGGGATCATGACCTGACCAAAGGCAGACACTTAACCAACTGAGCCACACAGGTATCCCCTAAAATAATTTTAATTGGCAAATAAAACTGCTTCAAAAATCTTTTTTTTAAATCACCCATGGTCTCTTCCAAACTTCTTTCCACTATTTATTATGTGTACACATGATGCTTGTTTGCTATTCAGTTACGTACAAAAAATCCTTTTTGAATCCTCCCTTTTGGCCCCCAAGTTTTTTTATTTCAAAAGTAGCCATGTAAAAGGGAAACGTTTTGATGTTAACTTAAAAGGCAAATTACATGACATAATAAAAATTTTTTTAAAAACGCAAATTACAGAGTTTCAGTACATAGTATGAACATAAATGTTTTAGAACATTCAAACATACCTTAAGGAAATGCAGAAATACATTTAAAAGTGGTTTTGTTTTTGTTTTGTGTTTTCTGTTTTCTGTTTGTTTGTTTGTTTGTTTGTTTGTTTGTTTTTGAGTAGGGTCCACTCCCAATGTAGGGCTTGAATCACGACCCTGAGATCAGGAGTGGCATGCTCTACTGACTGAGCCAGCCAGGAACCCTCAGATGTTTTTTTCAAGGAGGTTATTTTTTATTAGTATAACTTGAGTAATTTTTTATCCCTTTTTCCTTTACCATATCATACAAATTTCATATAGTATAGATATATATTAATTTCCTAGAGCTGCCATAACAAATCACCACAAACTTGGTGGCTTAACAACAGAAATGTTATTCCCCCACCCCCATTCCTGTTCTGGATTCTAGAAGTCCAAAATCAAGGTGCCTGCAAGGTGGATTCCTTTTTAAGGTTCTGAGAGAGAATCTGTTCTATGCTTCTCTCTTAACCTTGTGGTCACTAGAAGTTCTTGGCATACAGAAACATCACTCCAACTTCTGCCTCTGTCATCTAATGGTATTCTCTCTTTGTATCTCTGTGTCCAACTTTCTTCTTACTGATGAGGGAGCAGGAGGCTGGCTGAAAACAAAGCAAAAGCTGGCACCTTGCACCCCCTCTCCATCCACTCCCCTTCGGTAATATGTGTAGCATTCCTCAGGCACCCCTGACTGCCATAAATGATAAACAAACAGTTAACTTGCAGAGATCACAATCCTGCAAGACAGGAGTCTCCCTTGGTTTACAAATGTCCTAGAGATCTACTAACAAAGAAGTTACCTTATCATCAATAGCACAATTTCCAGAGACAAATAACTCAGTTCCTCAAGCCCTAATGTCTCTCCTCCCCACCATAAACAAAACTGAAGGAGGCTGAGGTAGAAGGAAATGTAAATATGGCCACAAGGGCACGGCCTCCATAGACCTCTGGTATTCCCCCCCCCACCACCTTGTAAGCCCTTTTTTAGCATATGAAAACTCCTTTGAAACCATCCATCCCCTCACCTTCCCCCAATGGCAAGGTATATAACCTGCCATCCCTCACAACCCCGTGCAGCAGCTCTTCCTGACCACGGGTCCTGTCCCTGAGCTTTAATAAACCACCATTTTGCACCAAAGATGTCTCAAGAATTTTTTCTTGGTCATCGGCTCTGGACCTCAGTCCACCGAACCTCACCGAGGCTCTAGAACTTCATCATAATAAGAGCATTAATGCTTGATTAAGGACCCATTCTAGCCCAATATAACTGCATATTAGATTACCTCTCCAAAAACTATCCCAAATAAGGTCACATGCACCAATACCAGAGGTTAGAACTTGGACATACCCTTTTAAGGGACACAAACCAACCCACAGTGGCATGTATTCATTATTCTATAACATTTGTGTATTTTTCTTTTATTTTTTTTAAAGATTTTATTTATTTATTTGACAGAGATCACAAGTAGAGAGAGAGGAGAAGGCAGGCTCCCCGCTGAGCAGAGAGCCCGATGCGGGGCTTGATCCCAGAACCCCAGAATCATGACCTGAGCCGAAGGCAGAGGCTTTAACCTACTGAGCCACCCAGGTGCCCCTGTGTATCTTTCTTTTAAAAAAAGGTTTATTTTACTTATTTTGGAGAGAGAGAGCGCATGAGCAGGGGAAGGGGCAAAGGGAGAGAGAGAATCTCAAGCCGACTCCCCACTGAGCGTGGAGCCCAACACAGGGTTTGATCCATCTCAGGGCCCTGAGATCATGACCTAAGCTGAGTTGAATGCTTAACTGAATGAGCCACCTAACCATCCTTTCAGACCTTTCTTTTAAGAAGTTAATTTTACAAAGAATAAAAATAAATAAAGTTGTATAAAAAATATATCTGGAAGGATGCATAAAAATATGGTAACATTGCTCAGCAACTAGGGAGGGAGCTGGAAGGAAAAAGTAGGAGAAACAGTTTCCATTGGCATTATTTTATATCCTTAGTGTGTTGCACTATGTACACACATTTCCCTCTTCAAAAATAATGTTTAAATATTTTTAAAAGGTGATCTGAATAAAGAGGAAAAGTAAAATTACCTATAATTCTGCTAGCCAAAGACCACCATGCTATTGATGAAGTCCCAGAACCTAAGTCAGGTTCGGTGGGGTGAGGTTCGGAGCTGATGACTAAAGAAAGAATTCTTAAGACATCTTTGGTGCAAAATGGTGGTTTAATTAAAGCACGGGGACAGGACCCGTGGGCAGGAAGAGCTGCTGCCCCGGGTTGTGAGGGGTGGTTGGTTATATACACAGGAGTTGGGTAAGTGAGGACAAAGGGGTGTTCAGAAGGGCTATTGGGGCAAAGAATACTATCAGGATATTGAAGGCTTAGTTGCTATCAAGTAAAGACAATTGGAAGTCTGGTGGAATGTTACATTCCTGCTATCAAGCATCCTTGTTAATGAGATTTAGGTTTAGAAGAAATTTAACTTTATTTACTTTTCCTTCTACCTCCACCTCCTTCGGTTTTTATGGAGGGGAGGGTGACATTAGGCTTGAGAAACTGAGTTCTGTGTCTTTGGAAATTGGGCTATTGATAAGGTAACTTCTTTGTTGTAATCTCAAGGACATTTGCAAACCAAGGGAGACTCCTGTCTTGTAGGATTGTGATCTCAGCAAGTTAACTATTTATCATTTTATGGCAGTCAGGGGTGCCTGAGGAATGCTACACCTATGGAGGGGAGCGGATGGAAGGGGGGGGTGCAAGGCGCCAGCTCTTGCTTTGTCCTCAGCCAGCCTCCTGCTCCCTCATCACTATCATTTTTAGATTTATCCTTCCTGTATTTTTTTCTGTATGTGCAGTTTCTACAGATAGGAAATCATACTGTACATTTTAGCTTTTAATTTATTTTTTAAAGATTTTATTTATTTATTTGACAGAAAGAAATCACAAGTAGGCAGAGAGGCAGGCAGAGAGAGAGAGAGGGGAAGGGAAGCAGGCCCCCTGCTGAGCAGAGAGCCCGATGCGGGACTCGATCCCAGGACACTGAGATCATGACCTGAGCCGAAGGCAGTGGCTTAACCCACTGAGCCACCCAGGTGCCCCAGTTTTTAATTTTAAAATGCATAATTTTTATTATGTGAAAATAAGTGTATTTGGGAGATCCTGTTCTTGAAGTGATGGTAGTGAAGAGTGATTACTTATCTTACTCTGTACCAGTGCTCTTACTCTGTACCAGTACTTTTATACCTCATCTCAGATAAATTTTCTGATCTGCCCATGGGCTAGGTGGGTACTGGCAGTGGATATTTTTTCTCCTTCAAGCATCCATCTCCCTTCTGGTCACAGCACCCTGCTTTTCCTTTGGAGAAAACCCTCTGCCCCACTCAGTCTGATTTATAGGCAAGAACAGTGCCCACTCCATCAAGATGTAGGTGGACAAGGGACTGAAACTGGGGCAGCTACATATTCCATCCACCAGCAGTGCATGGGTGCAGAAGGCTCTTCTGCAGAAGGAAGTCTGTCTTTTAGGTTGGTGAGCTCTGCAGTAGCCACCCAGCCCCACCCCCAGAGAACCTACCTGAGCAGAAGGAACCATAGAAAGGAGGGCTGAGCAATGGAGACAGAAGTCAGCCACATCAGTAGGCCTCTACACCTGGCCAAGACTGAAATCCATATGCCCATAAACATTCTAGTTAAGCAAATTATATATTTTCTTTTTCTCTTAAGCCAATTTGTGCTAGGTTTTTTTCCTTTTCCAACTAACTAATATAGTAGCATCTCTCTATTCAACACATGAAGCAACTGGGACATGGAGGGGTAAAGTAATGTGCCCAAAGTCACACAGCTTTAAGTAATAGCCAGACTTGAACCTGGGCCTGTCTGCCTGAAGGCCAATGTTTAAAGCAATAGACTATATTACAAAAAAGCATACCTACTAGTGTCTCTGTTAATAAGATACAAATAAGTCTTATTGCTCTCTAAAAAAGCAATTTAAATGGGTATAAATGAGCAGATATTCTGACTTGTTCTGTACAGGTGACCTCATTTAGACACATTGTCCCAGAGCAAATCAATCAATAAGAATACTTCTTCCTCCTGAAAATGCAGTAGTACAAGTACACTTTCTAGATAAATGATCAAAACTAGAACACTACATACTTCATAAAATTAAACAGAAGTTTTACAATATAGAGAGTGTTTCCTAGGTTTTATCAGCACCAAAGAAGGGAAGAATGGAACTTTACTTAATAATGAAATTGAAGGGGCACCTGGGTGGTTCAGTGGGTTAAAGCCTCTGCCTTCGGCTCAGGTCATGATCCCAGGGTCCTGGGATCGAGCCCCACATTGGGCTCTCTGCTCAGCGGGGAGCCTGCTTCCTCCTCTGTCTCTGCCTGCTTCTCTGCCCACTTGTGATCTCTGTCTATCAAATAAATTAAAAAATCTTTAAAAAAAATAATGAAATTGAAGTGGTGTTTTGAAGCCCAGTGAAGAAAGAGCAATAATGAGTGGATGAACCCTTTCCTTGAGGTAACTGGAAGTTACTATCAATCATTACTCAGTTTATCATGGAGCTATTCACAATACTCCTCTGACAAAATACAGGGGCTTCCAAGAAAACTTACAACTAGATGACTGAAAGGAGCAGCAGAAGTCAACACTTCTTATAAAAATAATTTCATGTGCATATGAAAACTGGATGTGATGGGGGAAGGGATGAAGGGCATCAGACTATGTCATCCCAAAGCATGATATTTGGGCAGAAGAATTATTTTGAGTTGAAGGCATTTGGGAATGAACATACACAGAAAGAGTTCTCTGCCCTCTCCTGACCTGCCTGAAAGCAGGATAGAGATTTCACTTTTTGTAGGTGTTTCCCTCCTCTGAACTTGAAAAGGAACTCTTGTCACTGGAGAGAGTCAACCCTGACATAAGTCTGTATAAACAAACATTATTAAAATCACCCCCATTTTCCATTAGTTTCCCCCACATATTTCCTGGCCACCCCACCCCACAATTCACCATCTTTTGTAAGCCAAAACCCTCTTTCCTTAATTAAAAATGGTATATCCTGTGTCTAACCACTTATTTGATGTTGTTGTTGTTGTTGTTATTTTTTTTCCCTATGCCTTCTATGGCATAAATGTTAAACACATGTGCCATTGCTCTTGTTTATCTGTCTTTTGTTAGATGAATTCATAGTCCCCTGCTCAAAAACTTAAGAGGGAGAGGAAAAGTTTTTCTTCCCTGACAGGGTTTTATTAGAGAATCCTTTCTGATCCTTGTTCACACTGGGAGAGTTCTTTGCTGTTATTTGTCTTCTTTGGACCAATTACCTATTGTCTCACTAATCCTTCTGTAATCAAGTGCAGACAAGGACACAATGGAAGTCAATGCAATAAATTTTTAAATTACCAGGTAAAGAGCTACCCTACAACTCAGCAATTGCACTACTGGGTATTAACCCCAAAGATACAAATGTAGTGATGCAAAGGGGCATGAGCACCCCAATGTTTATAGCAGTGATGTCCACAATAATCAAACAATGGAAAAAGCCTAGATGTCCATCAACAGGTGAATGGATAAAGATGTGATACATATATATATATATATATAGAGAGAGAGAGAGAGAGAGAGATAATGGAATATTACACAACCATCAAAATTGAAATCTTGCCATTTGCAATGATGCTGATGGAACTACAAGCTACTATGCTAAGTGAAGTAAGTCAATCAGAGAAAGAATTATCATATGATCTCAGAGAAAGAATTATCATATGATCTCACTGATATAAGGAATTTGAGAAACAAGAGAAAAGATCACAGGGGAAGAGGGGGGAATAAAACAAGATGAAACCAGAGAGAGAGACAAACCATAAGAGACTCTCAATCTCAGGAAACAAACTGAGGGTTATTGGATGGAAGGGATGGGGTGGCTGGGTGATGGATATTGGGGAGTATATGTGTTGTGGTGAGTACTGTGAGTTGTGTAAGACTGATGAATCATATACCTGTACCCCTGAAACAAATAATATAATATATTATATGTTAATAAAAATAATAATAATAAAGGAAAAAATAACAAGGTAAGTCTCAAAAAAGCAAGAAAAAGAGGAGGGACATATTATTTGTCCATAAAAAGGGATAAAGTACTGATACGTACAAGTGGAAAAACCTTGAAAACGTTATGCTAAATGAAAGAAGACTGACACAAAAGGTCATATATTAGATGACTCCATTTATATAAAATATACATAGAGACAGGAATTTATAGGGACAGAAAGCAGATTAGTGGTTTCCAGGTGTTAGAGGTGGGGGGATAGGATGTGGCTGCTTAATGGGCATGAGACTTCTTTTGGGGGCAATAAAAATGTTTTGAAACTGGACTGAGGTAGTGATTGCACAACATTGTGAATGTACTAAATGCTACTAAATTGCTCACTTTAAAGTAGTTAATTCTATCTTATGGGAATTTCACCTCAATGAATTAAAGAAAGGGGGAGGAGTGATTGAAACTAAAAATTACTCACTGGTTCCCTCCAACAACAGGTCTTTCTGACATTATTTCTGCTTCTCTTTACATAAACCCCTACACTTCCCACTGCTCTGGAAACTGCATCTCTTCCTCTGGGGCTCCAGTCTTTGAGCCCTTGCTTGGTCCTGCCACTCAGGCTTCTGTCAGGTACCAGTGGAGTCACTCTGAACTAGTCTACCCAAGAATGAGGAGGATCAGCGGTGCTTGATTCCAACTCTGTCTTTCCTTTGGAGATAACTGTGTTTGAGATCCTTCAGAGAAAGATGTGTTTAGGCACTCAGAAAGAAAACACCCCTTATCAAAGCAAACTATGGGTTTTTCTGGCACAGCATAATCTAATCTCTTATTAAAAAAGGACATTCAGGGGCGCCTGGGTGGCTCAGTGGGTTAAGCCGCTGCCTTCGGCTCAGGTCATGATCTCGGGGTCCTGGGATCGAGTCCCGCATCGGGCTCTCTGCTCAGCAGAGAGCCTGCTTCCCTCTCTCTCTCTCTGCCTGCCTCTCCGACTACTTGTGATTTCTCTCTGTCAAATAAATAAATAAAATCTTTAAAAAAAAAAAAAAAAAAGGACAT